>NC_092037.1:57992269-58209421 GCF_003086295.3 Arachis hypogaea
TCACCAAGCTCACTCCATACCACCAAACACTCCCATAAGTGACCCCTAATCCCATACTTCATACCCTGATACCAAAACCACACTATATGAGTGACTGATACGAAACCATAAAAAAAAAAAAAAATTCACCATCAGAAACCACCCCAACTTCCCAAAAATACAGTGTACTCTCATAAGAACCCAAACCCCACTACCTATATTCATCACATCCATAAAGAAGATTCCAACTTTCTCCAAAAATGAACCCTCCTTCCACCCAACGTCCATGGATACCCATCATCCTATCTTCTCACCCCCCCAAAATCCGCACCCCCCCCCTTCAACCCAAGCCCCCCCCCCCAAGAAACATATCATCAAAAGAGAAAGAAAATTATGCTACTGACCCAGAACAAAAGAGAAGGGATCAGTTTCGCGAATTCATACTTCACAAGAAGCTAGAGAGCCCTAAAGGGCGGTAGGAGAGACCCTTGAAGGAATTTGTCAAAGAGGTGGAAGTCAACAAGAGGAGCTGGAATTTATACTAGAGCAAGAGGAGAAAGCCAAAAATATAGAGAAAAAGGAAGTGGTTGAAGACTTAGGAGATGCTGAACCCCCATGGGAATCTAGAGTTGTGGAATATTCCCCAAGAAGATTGAAATTGATATTGAGGAGGATAATGCACAACCTCCAAGACATGTTCCATATGAAGAATTGGACGGAATAGATCAAGAAACAAGTTCCCTTGGTGAAGATGATCATGGAGCAAGTCTTCCTGTTAATAAATTATTCTCTACAATTGAACCCTCTCCCATGCCCTTGTAAGAAATGAAGAAGAGATGAATTAGAAGAAAGCTATCAAGAGGAAGCGGTTGCAGTTGAAAAGGCTTGCAATGAGGTGGAAGATCTAAAGAAGAGTACAAAGGAGTAGAGCTTGTAAGTCCAGTGGAAACACCTCTCCCAAACCCATTACCATCTAATACAACATTCAAGTGGGTAAAATTCTTATCCTTAACCCTTACTTTTCTAGTTGAATATGCTCTACCTGAGACGGATGGTCAACTTAGAGCTCTTTGTGGCATTAAGAGTAAAAGGGAGATGGTCCAGTGGTAGGAGTTGTCAAGCAAGGTTCAATATGGTTGCATGCTCCAAATTGAAGTGCAAAGTTGGTGTAGAGCTCGATTAAATGGTTCTAGGAAGTTGTTTGGACGTTTCAGTGAGAATTTAAATGCCTCCACCCGATTGGAACAATAATGTTCAACAAGAAGATGGGTGCAACAGCAAGGTTTGGGACCCCAAAATTAATTCCAACAATCAACACTCTTGGACCTTGTCACTTGCTTTGACTTGCTTGAAGGCTCTTTGCGCCTAGTTTGGGATCCTGGAGGCCATTGGAATTACAAACATTGGTGGAAATTCCTGGATGAGTTCAAGCATAAGCCACCATGACAGGGAGTTCACCAAATGTCCAACTTAAGGACAATAACTAAAAGTGCTAGGTGGGAGACAACCCACTATGGTATGATCTTTCATTTTTATTCTTCTTAGTTTTATTTTATTTTATTTTTATTAGTGTTCATTCATAATTTCTGCATATTCATCTGCATTCTGCATAAATAAAAAAAAAGTGGGGGAGAGAAAAATGAGTTCCACGCATGCGCGTAAACCACGCGCACGCGTCACATACGATGCTAAAACCTTACAGAAGGTTACGCGGGATTTGTGCAGGAAGGGTGCCTTGTGCACGAGCCAACCCACGCGTACACGTGGGCGACGCGTGCGCGTCACCCATATTTTAGTCAACCCACGCGTAAGCGTCAGCGACGCGAACGCGTGGATGGAAAATCGGCGTCAATGGGTGATTTGGCCGAGAGTTGCGCTACCTTGGTGCTGGTATTGTGCATTTGGCACAACCAGTGGTCACGCGTACGCGTGACCGACGCTTATGCGTCGCCTCTTCTCTTGCACACCCACGCGTACATGGTGCGCGAAATGTGAACAATACTTTTTCACAACTCTCATAATCCCCGTAATGGCTCCAAAAACTTGGTAGCTCAATACCATGGCATTACACAACTTCGCACAACTAACCAGCAAGTGCACTGGGTCGTCCAAGTAATAAACCTTACGCGAGTAAGGGTCGATCCCACGGAGATTGTAGTATTGAAGCAAGCTATGGTCATCTTGTAAATCTTAGTCAGGCAAACTCAAATGGATATAGTGATGAACGAAAATAACACAAAGGTAAAGATAGAGATACTTATGTAATTCATTGGTAGGAACTTCAGATAAGTGTATGAAGATGCCTTCCCTTCCGTCTCTCTGCTTTCCTACTGTCTTCATCCAATTCTTCTTACTCCTTTCCATGGCAAGCTCGTGTAGGGTTTCACTGTTGTCAGCAGCTACCTCCCATCCTCGCAGTGAAAACTAATGCTCATGCACTCTGTCACAGTGTGGCTAATCACCGGTTTGGTTCCCTCCCCTACCGGAATAGAATCACTCTTTTGCGTCTGTCACTAACGCCCAGTAGGTTACAGGTTTGAAGCACGTCACAGTCATTCAATCATTGAATCCTACTCAGAATACCACAGACAAGGTTTAGACCTTCTGGATTCTCTTGAATGCCGCCATCAGGTCCTGCCTATACCACGAAGACTCTGATCTCACGGAATGGTTGGCTCGTTTGTCAGGCGAGCACTCGGTTGTCAGGCGATCAACCATGCATCGTGCAATCAGGAATCCAAGAGATATTCACCAAGCCTCAAATGCTTGTAGAACAAGAGTGGTTGTCAGTCACTTTGTTCATGAGTGAGAATGGTGATGGGCGTCAATCATCACCTTCATCAAGTTGAAGAACAAGTGATATCTTGGAACAAGAACAAGCGGAATTGAATGGAAGAACAATAGTAATTGCATTAATACTCGAGGTACAGCAGAGCTCCACACCTTAATCTATGGTGTGTAGAAGCTCCGCCGTTGAAAATACATAAGCATAAGGTCTAGGCATGGCCGAATGGCCAGCCTCCCAATGATCTAAGATAGCATAAAAATGAAGATAGCTACCAAAGTCTCTCTATCATGATCTAAGAACTAGATGTCCAAAGATTAAAATACAATAGTAAAAGGTCCTACTTATAAGAACTAGTAACCTAAGGTGTACAAAAATGAGTAAATGACATAAAAATCCTCTTCCGGGCCCACTTGGTGTGTGCTTGGGCTGAGTAATGAAGCAAATTTCGTGCAGAGACTCTTCTTGGAGTTAAACGCCAGCTTTAGTGCCAGTTTGGGCGTTTAACTCCCATTTGGGTGCCAGTTCCAGCGTTTAACGCTGGGATTTCTTGAGGTGACTTTGAACGCCGGTTTAGGCCATCAAATCTTGGGCAAAGTATGGAGTATCATATATTGCTGGAAAGCCCAGGATGTCTACTTTCCAACGCCGTTGAGAGTGCGCCAATTGGGCTTCTGTAGCTCCAGAAAATCCACTTCGAGTGCAGGGAGGTCAGAATCCAACAGCATCTGCAGTCCTTTTTGGTCTCTGAATCAGATTTTTGCTCAGGTCCCTCAATTTCAGCCAGAAAATACCTGAAATCACAGAAAAACACACAAACTCATAGTAAAGTCCAGAAAAGTGAATTTTAACTAAAACTAATAAAAATATACTAAAAACTAACTATATCA
The DNA here is from genome assembly GCF_003086295.3 of Arachis hypogaea. Classification (NCBI taxonomy): domain Eukaryota; kingdom Viridiplantae; phylum Streptophyta; class Magnoliopsida; order Fabales; family Fabaceae; genus Arachis; species Arachis hypogaea. The sequence goes on from NC_092037.1 coordinate 57,995,924, forward strand.
TACCAAAAACATACTAAAAATAATGCCAAAAAGTATACAAATTATCCGCTCATCACAACACCAAACTTAGATTTTGCTTGTCCCCAAGCAACTGAAAATCAAATAAGATAAAAAGAAGAGAATATGCAATGAATTCCAAAAACATCTGTGAAGATCAGTATTAATTAGATGAGCGGGGCTTTTAACTTTTTGCCTCTGAATAGTTTTGGCATCTCACTCTATCCTTTGAAATTCAGAATGATTGGCTTCTTTAGGAACTCAGAATCCAGATAGTGCTAATGATTCTCTTAGTGAAGTATGATGATTCTTGAACATAGCTATTTATTGAGTCTTGGCTGTGGCCCAAAGCACTCTATCTTCCAGTATTACCACCGGATACATACATGCCACAGACACATAATTGGGTGAACCTTTTCAGATTGTGACTCAGCTTTGCTAAAGTCCCCAATTAGAGGTGTCCAGGGTTCTTAAGCACACTCTTATTTGCCTTGGATCACAACTCTTTATTTTCCTATTTCTTTCATTTTCTCTTTTTCTCTTTTTTTTTCGATTTTTTTTCTTTTCGAATAGCTCCCTTTTTTTGCTTCAAGAATCATTTTTATGATTTTTCAGATCCTCAGTAACATGTCTCCTTTTTCATCATTCTTTCAAGAGCCAACATTCATGAACCACAAATTCAAGATATATATGCACTGTTTAAGCATACATTCAGAGAACAAAAATATTGCCACCACATCAAAATAATTAAACTGTTATAAAATTCAAAATTCATGCAATTCTTTTTCTTTTTCAATTAAACACATTTTTATTCAAGAAAGGTGATGGATTCATAGGACATTCATAACTTTAAGGCATAGACACTAAGACACTAATGATCACAAGACACAAACATGGATAAACATAAGCATAAATTTTCGAAAAACAGAAGAACACATAACAAGGAAATCAAAGAACGGGTCCACCTTAGTGATGGCGGCTCTTTCTTGCTCTTGAAGATCCTATGGAGTGCTTGAGCTCCTCAATGTCTCTTCCTTGTCTTTGTTGCTCCTCCCTCATGATTCTTTGATCTTCTCTAATCTCATGAAGGATGATGGAGTGTTCTTGATGCTCCACCCTTAGTTGTCCCATGTTGGAACTCAACTCTCCTAGGGAGGTGTGTAGTTGCTCCCAATAGTTTTGTGGAGGAAAATTCATCCCTTGAGGAATTTCAGGGATTTCATGATGAGTGGGATCTCTTGTGTACTCCATCCTTTTCTTGGTGATGGGCTTGTCTTCATCAATGGGATGTCTCCCTCTATGTCAACTCCAACTGAATAACAGAGGTGACAGATGAGATGAGGAAAAGCTAACCTTGCCAAGGTGGAGGTCTTGTCCGCCACCTTATAGAGTTCTTGGGCTATAACCTCATGAACTTCTATTTCTTCTCCAATCATGATGCTATGGATCATGATGGCCCGGTCTATGGTAACTTCGGACCGGTTTTCCTCTTGAATCTTGCTTCCATTGTGCGCCCTCTTCACATATAACTGTGAGGACTTGGTCCAACCTTTGATCAAAGTTGACCCTTCTAGTGTAAGGATGTTCATCTCCTTGCATCATAGGCAAGTTGAACGCCACCCTCACACTCTCCGGACTAAAATCCAAGTATTTCCCCCGAACCATAGTAAGATAATTCTTTGGATTCGGGTTCACACTTTGGTCATGGTTCTTGGTGATCCATGCATTGGCATAGAACTCTTGAACCATCAAGATTCCGACTTGTTGAATGGGGTTGGTAAGAACTTCCCAACCTCTTCTTTGGATCTCATGTCGGATCTCCGGATATTCACCCTTTTTGAGTGAAAAAGGGACCTCGGGGATCACCTTCTTCAAGGCCACAACTTCATAGAAGTGGACTTGATGCACCTTTGAGAGGAATCTATCCATCTCCCATGACTCGGAGGTGGAAGCTTTTGCCTTCCCTTTCCTCTTTTTAGAGGTTTCTCCGGCCTTGGATGCCATAATGGTTATGGAAAAACGAAAAAGCAACGCTTTTACCACACCAAACTTAAAATGTTTGCTCGTCCTCGAGCAAAAGAAGAAAGAAGAGAGTAGAAGAAGAAGAAATGAGGAAGAGGGAGATGGTGGTGTGTTCGGCCAAAGAGGGGGAGAAGTGGTGTTTAGGTTGTGTGAAAATGAAGGGATTGAAGAAGGGTATATATAGGGGAGAGGGGGGTAAAAGGTTCGGCCATTTTGGGTGGGTTTGGGAGGGAAAGTGGTTTGAATTTGAAGGGTGAGGTTGGTGGGGATTTATGAAGGATGGATGTGAGTGGTGAAGAGAAAGATGGGATTTGATAGGTGAGGGTTTTTGGGGAAGAGGTGTTGAGGTGATTGGTGAATGGGGGAAGAAGAGAGAGAGTGATGGTAGGGTCCTGTGGGGTCCACAGATCCTGTGGTGTCAAGGAAAAGGCATCCTTGCACCAAATGGCATCAAAATCCACGTTTTGAGCCATTTCTGGCGTTAAACGCCGGGCTGGTGCCCATTCCTGGCGTTTAACGCCAGGTTCTTGCCCTTTACTGGCGTTTAACGCCAGTCTGGTGCCCCTTTCTGGCGTTAAACGCCCAGAATGGTGCCAGACTGGGCGTTAAACGCCCAAATGCTAGGCTGACTGGCGTTTAAACGCCAGCAGCATCTTCCTCCAGGGTGTGCTGTTTTTCTTCCTGTTTTTCATTTTGTTTTTGCTTTTTTCATTGTTTTTGTGACTTCTTATGATCATCAACCTACAAAAAAGATAAAATAACAAAAGAAAATAATTAATTATAAAACATTGGGTTGCCTCCCAACAAGCGCTTCTTTATTGTCATTAGCTTGACAGAGGACTCTCATGGAGCCTCAGAAATGCTCAGAACCGTGTTGGAACCTCCCAACACCAAACTTAGAGTTTGAATGTGGGGGTTCAACACCAAACTTAGAGTTTGGTTGTGGCCTCCCAACACCAAACTTAGAGTTTGGTTGTGGGGGCTCTGTTTGGCTCTGTTTTGAGAGAAGCCCTTCATGCTTCCTCTCCATGATGACAGAGGTATATCCTTGGGCCTTAAACACCAAGGATTCTTCATTCACTTGAATGATCAACTCTCCTCTATCAACATCAATCACAGCCTTTGCTGTGGCTAGGAAGGGTCTGCCAAGGATGATGGATTCATCCATGCATTTCCCAGTCTCTAGGACTATGAAGTCAGTAGGGATGTAATGGTCTTCAACCTTCACCAGAACATCCTCTACAAGTCCATAGGCTTGTTTTCTTGAGTTGTCTGCCATCTCTAGTGAGATTTTTGCAGCTTGCACCTCAAAGATTCCTAATTTCTCCATTACAGAGAGGGGCATGAGGTTCACACTTGATCCTAAGTCACACAAGGCCTTCTTGAAGGTCATGGTGCCTATGGTACAAGGTATAGAAAACTTCCCAGGGTCCTGCCTCTTTTGAGGCAATTGCTGCCTAGACAAGTTATCCAGTTCTTTGGTGAGCAAAGGGGGTTCATCCTCCCAAGTCTCATTTCCAAATAACTTGTCATTTAGCTTCATGATTGCTCCAAGGTATTTAGCAACTTGCTCTTCAGTGACATATTCATCCTCTTCAGAGGAGGAATACTTATCAGAGCTCATGAATGGCAGAAGTAAGTCCAGTGGAATCTCTATGGTCTCATTTTGAGCCTCAGATTCCCATGGTTCCTCATTGGGGAACTCATTGGAGGTCAGTGGGCGTCCATTGAGGTCTTCCTCAGTGGCGTTCACTGCCTCTTCTTCCTCCCAGAATTCGGCCATGTTGATGGCCTTGCACTCTCCTTTTGGGTTTTCTTCAGTATTGCTTGGGAGAGTGCTTGGAGGAAGTTCAGTAATTTTCTTGCTCAGCTGACCCACTTGTCCTTCCAGATTCCTAATGGAAGATCTAGTTTCAGTCATAAAACTTTGAGTGGTTTTGATTAGATCAGAGACCATGGTTGCCAAGTCAGAATTATTCTGCTTGGAACTCTCTGTCTGTTGCTGAGAAGATGATGGAAAAGGCTTGCTATTGCTAAACCTGTTTCTTCCACCATTATTGTTATTGAAACCTTGTTGGGGTCTCTGTTGATCCTTCCATGAAAGATTTGGATGATTCCTCCATGAAGGATTATAGGTGTTTCCATAGGGCTCTCCCATGTAATTCACCTCTTCTATTGAAGGGTTCTCAGGATCATAAGCTTCTTCCTCAGATGAAGCTTCCTTAGTACTGCTTGGTGCATTTTGCATTCCAGACAGACTTTGAGAAATCATATTGACTTGTTGGGTCAATATTTTATTCTGAGCCAAAATGGCATTCAGAGTGTCAATCTCAAGAACTCCTTTCTTCTGACTAGTCCCATTGTTCACAGGATTTCTTTCAGAAGTGTACATGAATTGGTTATTTGCAACCATTTCAATCAGTTCTTGAGCTTCAGTAGGCGTCTTCTTCAGATGAAGAGATCCTCCAGAAGAGCTATCCAAAGACATCTTGGACAGTTCAGAGAGACCATCATAGAAAATACCTATGATGCTCCATTCAGAAAGCATATCAGTGGGACACTTTCTGATCAATTGTTTGTATCTTTCCCAAGCTTCATAGAGGAATTCTCCTTCCTTCTGTCTGAAGGTTTGCACTTCCACTCTAAGCTTACTCAATTTTTGAGGTGGAAAGAACTTTGCCAAGAAGGCATTGACTAGCTTTTCCCAAGAGTTCAGGCTTTCTTTAGGTTGAGAATCCAACCATGTTCTAGCTCTGTCTCTTACAGCAAAAGGGAATAGCATCAGTCTGTAGACCTCAGGGTCAACCCCATTAGTCTTGACTGTGTCACAGATTTGCAAGAACTCAGCTAAAAACTGATGAGGATCTTCCAATGGAAGTCCATGAAACTTGCAATTCTGTTGCATTAGAGAAACTAATTGAGGCTTAAGCTCAAAGTTGTTTGCTCCAATGGCAGGGATAAAGATGCTTCTCCCATAGAAGTCGGGAGTAGGTGCAGTAAAGTCACCAAGCACCTTCCTTGCATTGTTGGCATTGTTGTTGTTTTCGGCTGCCATTTGTTCTTCTTCCTTGAAGAGTTCGTTCAAGTGCTCTAAAGAGAGTTGTGCTTTGGCTTCTCTTAGCTTTCTCTTCAAGGTCCTTTCAGGTTCAGGATCAGCCTCAACAAGAATGCCTTTGTCTTTGCTCCTGCTCATAAGAAAGAGAAGGGAACAAGAAAATGTGGAATCCTCTATATCACAGTATAGAGAGTCCTTTAGGTGTCAGAGGAAAAGAAGAGTAGAAGACAGAAGTGGAAAATTCGAACTTAACAAAGGAGATGAAGTTCGAATTTTGCATTAAGGGATAGTGTTAGTCCATAAATAGAAGGATGTGAGAAGGAGGGAAGTCATTTTCGAAAATTAAGTGGAAAATTTAAAAAAAATATTTTTGAAAAACATTACTTAATTTTCGAAAATGAAAATGGAAAAGAAATCAAGTGATTTTTGAAAAAGATTTTGAAATTAGAAATCAGAAACATTTGATTGAAAACTATTTTGAAAAAGATGTGGTTAAGAAGATATGATTGGTTTTAAAAAGATGTGATTGAGAAGATATGATTTGAAAAACATTTTAAAAAGATTTGATTTGAAAATTAAAAACTTGACTTAACAAGAAAAGATATGATCCAAACATTAAACCTTTCTCAACAGAAAAGGCAACATACTTAAAATGTTGAATCAAATCATTAATTGATAGTAAGTTTCTTTCAAAAAGGAAAGAAGTTAATTTTGAAAAAGATTTGATTGAAAAATTGATTGAAAAAGATTTGATTTGGAAGAAATTTTGAAAACTTAAAAAAAAATTGATTTGAAAACAAAATCTTCCCCCTTTAGCCATCCTGGCGTTAAACGCCCAGAATGGTATCCATTCTGGCGTTTAACGCCCAAAATGCTACCCTTTTGGGCGTTAAACGCCCAACCAGGTACCCTGGCTGGCGTTTAAACGCCAGTCTGTCCTTCTTCACTGGGCGTTTTGAACGCCCAGCTTTTTCTGTGCAATTCCTCTGCTGTATGTTCTGAATCTTCAATTCTCTGTATTATTGACTTGAAAAGACACAAATTAAAAATATTTTTGGATTTTTAATAATAAGGACAAACCAAAATGCAACAAGAATCAAATGACAATGCATGCAAGACACCAAACTTAGCAGTTTGTATACTACTGACACTAACAAAACGAAAATGCATATGAGACACACAAAACACTCAAGTCAATAGAATTTCAAAGATCAGAGCAAGTAAATCATCAAGAACATCTTGACGATCACTAAGACATATGAATGCATGCAATTGACACCAAACTTATGATGAGATACTAGACTCAGACAAGAAATATTTTTGGATTTTATGATTTTTTTTAATTTTTTTTGTGTTTTTCGAAAATTAAATGGAAAAAGATATCAAAATTCTTAATGAGAATTCCAGGAATCAGTGCAATGCTAGTCTAAGACTCCGGTCCAGGAATTAGACATGGCTTCACAGCCAGCCAAGCTTTCAAAGAAAGCTTCGGTCCAAAACACTAGACATGGCCAAAGGCCAGCCAAGCCTTAGCAGATCACTGCTCCAAAAGCAAGATTGATGAAAAATCAACAAGCTCTTGTGATGATGAGTTGAAACCTCGGTCCAATGAGATTAGACATGGCTTCTCAGCCAGCCAGATTTCAACAAATCACCATGAAACTCTAGAATTCATCTTCAAGAATTTCGAAAAAAATAAATACCTAATCTAAGCAACAAGATGAACCGTCAGTTGTCCAGCCTAAACAATCCCGGGCAATAACACCAAAACTTGATGTTTCTGCCGGATCTTGGCACTGATGTTACCGAAAGCTTGCTCAAAACTTGAACAATCCCCGGCAACGGCGCCAAAAACTTGGTGCGCGAAATTGTGAACAATACTTTTTCACAACTCTCATAATCCCCGGTAATGGCTCCAAAAACGTGGTAGCTCAATACCATGGCATTACACAACTTCGCACAACTAACCAGCAAGTGCACTGGGTCGTCCAAGTAATAAACCTTACGCGAGTAAGGGTCGATCCCACGGAGATTGTTAGTATTGAAGCAAGCTATGGTCATCTTGTAAATCTTAGTCAGGCAAACTCAAATGGATATAGTGATGAACGAAAATAACACAAAGGTAAAGATAGAGATACTTATGTAATTCATTGGTAGGAACTTCAGATAAGTGTATGAAGATGCCTTCCCTTCCGTCTCTCTGCTTTCCTACTGTCTTCATCCAATTCTTCTTACTCCTTTCCATGGCAAGCTCGTGTAGGGTTTCACTGTTGTCAGCAGCTACCTCCCATCCTCGCAGTGAAAACTAATGCTCATGCACTCTGTCACAGTGCGGCTAATCACCGGTTTGGTTCCCTCCCCTACCGGAATAGAATCACTCTTTTGCGTCTGTCACTAACGCCCAGTAGGTTACAGGTTTGAAGCACATCACAGTCATTCAATCATTGAATCCTACTCAGAATACCACAGACAAGGTTTAGACCTTCCGGATTCTCTTGAATGCCGCCATCAGGTCCTGCCTATACCACGAAGACTCTGATCTCACGGAATGGTTGGCTCGTTTGTCAGGCGAGCACTCGGTTGTCAGGCGATCAACCATGCATTGTGCAATCAGGAATCCAAGAGATATTCACCAAGCCTCAAATGCTTGTAGAACAAGAGTGGTTGTCAGTCACTTTGTTCATGAGTGAGAATGGTGATGGGCGTCAATCATCACCTTCATCAAGTTGAAGAACAAGTGATATCTTGGAACAAGAACAAGCGGAATTGAATGGAAGAACAATAGTAATTGCATTAATACTCGAGGTACAGCAGAGCTCCACACCTTAATCTATGGTGTGTAGAAGCTCCACCGTTGAAAATACATAAGCATAAGGTCTAGGCATGGCCGAATGGCCAGCCTCCCAATGATCTAAGATAGCATAAAAATGAAGATAGCTACCAAAGTCTCTCTATCATGATCTAAGAACTAGATGTCCAAAGATTAAAATACAATAGTAAAAGGTCCTACTTATAAGAACTAGTAACCTAAGGTGTACAGAAATGAGTAAATGACATAAAAATCCTCTTCCGGGCCCACTTGGTGTGTGCTTGGGCTGAGTAATGAAGCAAATTTCGTGCATAGACTCTTCTTGGAGTTAAACGCCAGCTTTAGTGCCAGTTTGGGCGTTTAACTCCCATTTGGGTGCCAGTTCCAGCGTTTAACGCTGGGATTTCTTGAGGTGACTTTGAACGCCGGTTTGGGCCATCAAATCTTGGGCAAAGTATGGACTATCATATATTGCTGGAAAGCCCAGGATGTCTACTTTCCAACGCCGTTGAGAGTGCGCCAATTGGGCTTCTGTAGCTCCAGAAAATCCACTTCGAGTGCAGGGAGGTCAGAATCCAACAGCATCTGCAGTCCTTTTTGGTCTCTGAATCAGATTTTTGCTCAGGTCCCTCAATTTCAGCCAGAAAATACCTGAAATCACAGAAAAACACACAAACTCATAGTAAAGTCCAGAAAAGTGAATTTTAACTAAAAACTAATAAAAATATACTAAAAACTAACTATATCATACCAAAAACATACTAAAAACAATGCCAAAAAGTATACAAATTATCCGCTCATCAGTACACATGGGCGATGCTTACGCGTCGCTTCGCATATCACATTCTTCTACTTTTCTTTCTCCTTTCTTATTCTTTCCTCCTCCTTTCCTACTTTCATCTCCTCCCTCTTCCTTCTTATTTTCTTTTCCTCATTACATTTACATTCTTTCATTCATTGCATTTTAACTGTATGCATGTTTTTATTTTCTTTTCTATGTTTATTATTTTTCTATTGGTGTTAAATGTTCTTATTCAACTGTTGCATCTCTTTTGAATTATTTTGATGCTTCGTGACTTGTTTTAAACTGTTGGGTGTTATTAGTTATAAGTCAATGCTAATTTTTATGATACTTGTATTCCATTTGCATTGATATGCACCTATATTGTCTTTCATTACCCACACTCTCTCCCCCATTATTGCAATTTTTGCACTATTCATATGCCCTTTGCTTCTACTGTTTTCTCACTTGCATGTTGTAGCTACCATGTAGTTGAGATCCTCATTATTTGGCATCAACCCACTCATATTCTATTTGTTTCCTTATCTTTATTTTTGGGTTACTTTTCTTCTCTTTTCTCTTCTTTCAGGATGACCACCGAGAAAAGAAAGGGAAAGCCTCTCAATGGGGGCAACCGACAAGTCCATCTGCACAATCTTTAGTGAAAAGCAACAGTTGTAGCCACCCATCCCCTTGCACATCTCTGCATGCACCGAGGACAGTGCAATCTTTAAGTATGAGGAGGTCGATACCGATCTCCGTGGGTTAGTCGCTTTCTTCTCAACACCAATTTTTATTTTTCTTTGTTAGTTCATTGCTGCATTTGCATGTGTAATTGCATGTTTGTTTGATTTTGTGCATATTCTACCATTGCTTGGTTGAAGTGATGAACTCTTTTCCAAGAAATTATCTTATAGCATTTCACTAATTTGAATTAAAACTTTTGTTAAACTGAAGAAATTTTATTTGGAACATGGTTTTAGAGCTCGAACACACAAAACCAGTGAGATTTTGAGCCTATTTGATTGGTTGCATTTTATCAACCAATATTTTATTTTTGGTGTGTATTATTCTCTCTATAATTGTAATCTATGTCTTGCTTGATTCTATATTTCCATGGTTTAATGTATGCATATACTTATATGATTGAGGCCTTGTTTCACTTAGCTTACATACCCATATGGCCTTAACCTTTTCATTATCCTTTGCAAACCAAAATTGAGCCTATTTTACCCCTTTGTTCTTTACTTTAACTCATCACTAACTCTAAACGGAAAATAATAATGTACTTAATTTGAATCTTTGATTAGCTTATACTAGTGAGAGTGTTCATGAATTAAGTATGGGGAAAGTGGGTTTGGAAACGTTTGGTTAGGGAATTGAGTATGTTAGACTTCTTGTGAAAATGTGCAAAACAATAGTTAAGCACATATTATTGCATTCAATACTTTAATCATATGCATTGAGAAAAAAAACAAAAGAAAAGAAAAATAGAAAAAGAAAAATAAGAGAAAAAGAAAAGAAAAAGAACAAAAAAATAAAAAAGGGGACAAAATGCCCCAAAGTAAATGGTGATAGCAATGCATATGTATTGTACTCAAAATTGGAATGCATGAATATGTAGTAAACACAGTTAATGGGTAGTTATTGATTTTATATTATGATTATATGGATTGTCCTATGTTAGGTGAGAAGTTTAGGTTAATTAAGGATTCAGATTTTAGTCCACTTGACCAAATACAATCCTACCTTGACCCTAACCCCATTACAACCCTCAAAAGACCTTTTGATTTGTGTATTTGTGCATTAAATTTTTGTCTATTGGTAGAAGAAGAGCAAGTCTTAGAAAGCAAGGTTAGTAGAGAATTGAGAGAATCGAACCTTAAACACCTGAGCGATAAGAGTGTATACACTTCCAGTGAGAGTTCGATGCTCGATTCTTTGTTCCCGGTTTTCATGAGCTATTTTCTTCTACAAGTTTATTTGTACTTCATTTTATGATTTGAATTAGTGAAATCCATTTCATAATTGTTCTTGGAGAATTTGATTTACTTTTAACCAAGCAGGTAGAATTATTTTTGCATTTAGCTGCATTCATACAGATAGGTTGCATTTCATACATATCCTACCATTTTGCCTTCACTCTTTTTTGGTCTCCTTGAGTTTAGCATGAGGACATGCTAATGTTTAAGTGTGGAGAGATTTGATACACCACTATTTCGTGGTACATCTTGTGCTTAATTGAGCGGATTTTATCCACTAATCTCACACTTATTCATAGAAATCGCATGTTTTACATTTTCTTTCCTGATTTTGTGCTATGATTGAAAACATGCTTCTTTGGCCTTAATATTGTTAATCATAATTCTCTTTTACTACCATTCGATGTCTTGATATGTGTGTTAAGTATTTTCAGGTTTTATAGGGCAGGAATGGCTTAGAGGATGGAAAGGAAACATGCAAAAGTGGAAGGAATACAAGAAGCTGAAGGAACTGCAAAGCTGTCAGCCCTGACCTCTTCGCTCTCAATCGGTCATAACTTGAGCTACAGAGGTTCAAATGAGATGGTTCTAGTTGCGTTAGAAAGCTAACATCCGGGGCTTCGCAACGATATATAATTTGTCATAGTTGCCTTGCTGTTAGGCAATGCGCACCCATAAGCACGCATACACGTGGATTGTGCCGCAAACAAGTGACGCGTACGCGTGGGCGACGCGTACGCATGACAGAGTAACGTGCTGGACGTATCAGAAATCGCTGGGAGCAATTTCTGGGCTGTTTTGACCCAATTTTTGACCTAGAAAACACAGATTAGAGGCTGTATAGTGAGAAAATCATTCATACACTTTTTCACACAATTTTAGGTTTTAGATGTAGTTTCTAGAGAGAGAGGCTCTCTCCTCTCTTTAGGATTTAGGATTAGGATTTCTTTTATGCTTTTGAGTTGGATATTGACAGAGTTACTTGAAGTCTTTATCATTCTAGTTCATTTCCTTTTTCCCTTACTCTTTCATATCCTTAATCTTTGTTCTGAGTTACAATTGAATTATTTTTAGGATTTATTAATGCAAGTAGTATTTTTCCATTTAATTTCATTATCTGTTTCATTGCTTCTAATTAATTTGATTATTATGTCTTCTTTCTACCCCTTGAATATGTATGTGAAATTGGCATCCATGTCAATAGAGTAGGCTCTCAGCTTGAAGTTGGAGTTAGATTAATAGGAGACCCTTGAGTTGGAAAACTCAAGAGTTAAATTGTATATGGAAGTTGTTGGCTGGCTCTCTAGTCACTAACGCTAATCCTTCCCAAGGGAGATGATTAGGACTTGTGAATAAGAGTTAGCTCAACTACTTGACTTTCCTTCATTCGTTGAGGGTTAACTAAGTAGAAACAACAACTTATTACTATTTATCTTGGGAAGTCCAACAAGGATAGAACTTCCGATTAATCTTCTCCTAGACAAGGCTTTTTAATTTAATTACATAAAACCTCTCGTTTATTCTCATTGCTTTAATTTATAATCATTTATTTTTCCATTCCTCAATTCCAAAGTTTCTCAGAAAACTCACAACCAATAATAAAAACACTTCACTGCAATTCCTTGAGAGACGACCCGGGGTTTAAATACTTCGGTTATTACTTTTTAGGGGTTTTGTTACTTGTGACAAACAATATTTTGTATGAAAGGATTTTAGTTGGTTTGGAACTATACTTGCAACGAGAATATATTTGTGAATTTCTAAACCGACAAAAATCCGTTCGTCACCCATGCGTATGCGTCGGTGCTCGCACGTGACCCACTTAAAGTGAATCCACTGGGGGCAATTTTTGGGCTTCTCAGGCCCAGATTCAACTCATTTCTGAGCCTATTACATGTAGAATTCAAAGGAGGATCAACACACATTAACACATAGTTTAGTTTTGATGATGCTTTAGTTAGTTTCTAGAGAGAGAAGCTCTCTCTTCTCTCTAGAATTAGGTTAGATGTAGATTAGGATTTCTTAGATCTAGGTTTAAGTCTTACTTTCATTTACTTTTCCTTTCCAATTTCTTGTTCTTCTACCCTTGCTTCTCTAGTTTAGTAGTTTAATTCTTGTACTTGTTTACTTTGTTGTTAATGCACTCTTGTTCCTTTTATTTTCTACTAATATAATACGAGGTAATTCATGTTAGTTGGGTTTTCTTTGATTGTTGTTGTTGATTGCTTGTATTAGGTGGTGTTAGATCTTATATTGCTTTGAAATTTTATCTTGCTTTCCTTTTGTGCCTTCCAAGTGTTTGACAAAATGCTTGGAAGGATGTTAGAGTAGATTTTTGTCCTCTTGGCTTGAGTTGAGTAATTAGTAACTCTTGAGTTATCAAACTCTCTTGTTGATTGATAATTGATAAGTTGCTAGTTGACTTGAATGCCACTAAAGCTAGTCTTTCATTGTGATTAGACTATGACTTCTGGACTCAAATTGATTATTACCACATGACTTTCCTTCATAGTTAGAGGTTAGCTAAGTGGAGCAATGGACAATTCTTGTCACAATTGATGATGATAATGACGATAGGACTTCTAGTTTTCATACCTTGCCAAGAGCTTTCTTAGTTGCTAGTTTATTTCTTTTTCCGTTTACATTTGTTGTTCCTTATGTCAAAACCCCAAAAATATACAATCCCTAGCCAATAACAAGAACACTTCCCTACAATTCCTTGAGAGACGACCCGAGGTTTAAATACTTCGGTTTATTTTTATTGTGGTTTGTTACTTGTAACAACCAAATTTTTGATTGAGGAGTTGTTTTTTGGTTTAGAACAATACTTGCAACGAGATTTCATTTGTGAAATTCTTTACCGACCGACAATTTTCGCTCATCAAAATGGCGCCGTTGCCAGGGAGTTGCAATTGTGTGCCTTGTTATTGGTTATTGTACATATGTGAATATTGTGAACTGCTTGATTTTTGGATTTCTTGTTAGTTTTTTCTAGTTTTAGAATTTTGTTTCATTGTTTCTTGTTAGCTTTTGTTTCTTATTTTCTCTTTTCACTATGAATTCTCATCACTTTGGCTATGAGTGTGGTTACAATTATGTTATAGGGAATGAAAGCTTCAATGAGGATGTGCATCAAGGGTGGAACAATCATAGATAGGAGGAGCCTCAAGGGATTGATCAACCTTCTTGGCAACAAAATCCGGTTCCTTATAGATATATTTCCCATTCTAATGCATGTCAATTCAATGGCTATGGTGAACATCCTTACGACTATCAACAACCACCGCCATATGCCTATGAACCTCATCCTCAACATAACTCTCAACCATACTCACAATCCCCTTTTTACCAAATACCTCCATATGACCCTAATCCATATCCACCAAACTAACAACCTTATGAGCCATATGAACCATATATGGAACCACCACAATATCAACACTCCCAAGAACCACCTCAATATACACTATCTCCATATACTTATCAAGATGAACCACCCTCCTATTATAGACCCTTTCTCCAAAATAATGAACCCTCCTATCCACCCCAAGCCCTAATGGATGATTCTCTCACTTTATTCCTTCAAAGGCAAGAAGAGAGAAAAAGGGAGGTACTAGAATCCATGGCTACTTTGACCGAGGTGGTGAACCGGTTAGCCTCCTAATGCTTGAACACTCAAAGTGCTTCCATGGTCACATGTGGAGAGTCAATTGAAGAGCATAGCATGAAGGAGAGATTGGAAACTCCGGTGGATAATGAGAAATATTGTTGTGTTAAAACAATTGGAGGAAGCTTTGATTATTGAAGAAGAGGAAGAAGTGGTTGAAGACTTAGGAGATGCAGAACCTCCATGGGAACCTAGAGTCATAGAAAACCCCTCCAAGAAAATCAAATTTGATGTTGAAGAGGAGAGTGCACAACCTCCAAAACAATTGTTGAATGAAGACTTGGAAGGACTAGAGCAAGAGTTGAGTTCCCTTGGTGAAGAATCCTTTGAACTTGAAGAACTTTCTCCCGATGAGATAGAAAGCAATGTGGAGGTAGATTTCTCTCATCCTCCCATTTATGATTTGAGTGACGGAGAAGAGTTAGATGAAATTGACGAACAAAGGATTGAAATTGAAGAAGTTTGTGAAGAGGTGGAAGTTGTCAAGGAAGAGCACAAGGGAGTAGAGCTTGCAAGGACATTAGAGATACCTCTCCCCAAGCTATCACCATCCATTCTTTCGTTCAAGTGGGTAAATCTCTCATCTCTAAGCTTTATGATTTCACTTGAATATGATTTGCTTGAGAGGGATAGTCAACTTAGAAATATTTGTGGATTGAAGAGCAAAAGGGAGATGGTTAGTGGTTGGCATTGTAAATCAAAGTTCATTGTGGTTGCATGCTCAAAGTTGAATAGTAATGGTTGGTGTAGAACCAAATTGCTTGGGTCTAGGATGATGCTTGGTCTCTTAATTGAGAATTCCTCTTGCTTGCCACCCGGATGAATTAATGATGATCAACTTGAAGACAGGTGTGAAAATAAAGTGTGGAATCCCAGATTACAAGATGAGAATCAATTTTGGGAGCCCTTAGCTTGTGAGGAACTCCATCAAAGCTTGGAGGTATTAATTTTGAAGAATAGAGCTTATTGGAGATCCAAGCATTGGTGGATGTTCAGGGATGGATTCAACACAAGCCACCTTGAGGAGGAGCTCCCCATAAGTCTAACTTAAGGACAATAAACAAAAGTGCTAGGTGGGAGACACCCCACCATGGTAACATCTTCTCATTTTCTCTTTTGTAAATATTGGTAAAAGTTAGCTTAATTTCATGTTTTGTTTAGTTTGTTGAGTTTGTTTGGTAGTTTGGTATTTTAAATAAGGTTTTATGGTGTTTTGGTAGTTGTTTGGAGGTTTGAAATGCTTGGTTAGGTGCAAGAACTTAGAAAAATTTTGAAAAACAGAGCACCAACCCATGCGTACGCGTGCCCCAAGATTTTTTGACCATCCACGTGCACGCGTGCCCCCACGCGTACGCGTGGATACAAAAATTCCACCTTCCATACACAAACCCGAGAGTTGTGCGAGTTTTGAGCTAGAATTGTGCCTCTAGCACAAACCAACCCATGTGTACGCGTCACACCACGCATATGAGTCGCCTCTCTCAATAACCCACCACGCGTACGCGTGACCTACGCGTACGCGTCAACTCATGCGTACGCATCGACACCATTTTACCTATCCACGCTTATGCGTCATGATGCGTGATTGTCTTATCTATCTTTTTCTTGTGAATTTGCACTTGAATTGCTAAGTTAAATAAAAATTTAAATATCTTTTAGCCACTATGGATGCTACTTTGAGTTGGGCACAGTTCTATTTATTTCAGGTAGCATCCGGAGGGATTTGACGGAGTTTTGTAGCAGAAAAGGGAGAAAGTGAATGATGTTGTTAATCCTGACCTCTTTGCACTCAAATTGGAATAACTTGAGCTACAAAGATCCAATTGACGTGATTCCAGTGGCATTAGAAATTTAACTTCCGGGGCTTTCCAACGATATATAATAGTACATATTTCTTTTTCGGCAACCTCTGCATCCTCCACGTTGAACGTGGTTTCTGCCAAGTTCAACGTGGATTGGGAAGAACTTGCTGCCTTCTCCACGCTAAACTTTGAAAAAGCCAAGTTCAGCGTGGATTAAAAAAAAACACGCTGAAGCACTTGCTGCCTTCTCTACGTTGAACTTGGAAAAAGCCAAGTTCAGCGTGGAGCTTAATAAATCCAATGGTCCCCACACTCCTCAAGCCCTGCACGGATCAATCAAATTAATTTTGATTCAACTTTTATTTTATTTACAATTAGAAAAATATATTATTTTAGTTTTAGAAAATATATTTTATATTAATTAGGATTAGATATAAAAGAGAAAAGAATCAGCCCTTCGGGCATTCTCTTTTCTCTTACATCATTCCGAAATTTACAGTTTACTAGAATCCTTATTTTCTCTCTGGACCATGAGCAACTAAACCTCCACTGTTAAGGTTAGGAGTTCTGTCTATTGTATGGATTGATACTATTATTTTTCTATTTTAATTCATGTACTGATTTATAATTCAAGAATTGTTTTTGTTCTTTATCTTATGAATTTGGGTGGAACGAAAGTATGACCCTTGTTCTAATTGAGTTCTTGTATAACTTGGAAAAGCTCTTTACTTGAACAACAGCTTGAAAACATATTCTCCTCAATTTCTAATTATCTGGACTTAACGGGATACGTGACATATCATCCTCTTATATTTGGGTATTTAGGATTTTTGTGGCATATAAACTAGAATTAATCTTCACCCTCTAATTGGAATTAAGTGACCAAGGAATTGGCAGTTGATGAATTTTAGAGGAGACTAAAAAGGTCTAAGGAATTAGGGTTTAGTCACATATAGTTTGCCATGAATTAAATCTTGCATGATTAAAATAGTTAATAAGAAAAGTCAATTAGGAAAATAGATATCTCTGAAGCCTTAACTATTTCTCCATATATTATTCATACCAATTTACTGTTTGCTTTCTACTATTTTGAATTTACTGTTAATGCTTTTGAACACTCAAACACTATTTTCTATTAGTCTAACTAAGTAAATCACTTAACCATTGTTGCTTAGTCCATCAATCCTCGTGGGATCGACCCTCACTCACCTGATGTATTACGTGGTACGACCCGGTGCACTTGCCGGTTAGTTTGTGGTTATAAATTCCGCACCACATCACTCTACGCGTACGCATGGATTGCCCTGTTTCACCACCGTTCTTTTCTTCTCCTCTTTCCATTTCTTTCCTTCTTCTCTCCTCTTTTTTTCTTATTCCTTTCTCTTACCCCTCATCCAACACTTCCAAACACCATTGATAACCATTTCTTTTAAATAGTTAGTGTTTAGTTAGTTTAATTCTCATTTTATTTTCTCTTTTTCTTTGATAAGTGTTTGATTATTAATGTTGTTTACTGTTAAATTGCTGCTGATTACTGATGAGATGTTATTTTAATATCATTTTCGTTAATTTCTATTGTTGGATTTCATTGTTGAGGTCATCATTTGCTACTTGGTTTTGATTTATTCATGCTTAATTTTGTGAACACCAAGTGAATGAGAATTGCCCTTATGCGCCTTAAACCTTTTTTAATTGCATGATTTGGCCACCATGTGATTTGAACTCTTTCCTTTGATTCGGCAATTTCTTGATGGATGTTGTTGGTGCACGAAATTGTGATCTCAATGGCGCCAACAACTTGGTACGCACAATTGTAATATCAATCTTCTTCACAACTTCGCACAACTAACCAACAAGTGCACTGGGTCGTCCAAGTAATAAATCTTACGTGAGTAAGGGTCGATCTCACGGAGATTGTTGGTATGAAGCAAGCTATGGTCGTCTTATAAATCTCAGTCAGGCGGATTCTAATAGTTATAATGGTGGTTTTGAAAAAGATAAGAATTATTAAAACAAACAAAAAGTCAATTAGTTAATTGAAAAAGATTTGAATATCAATTTTGAAAAGATAAGAAGTTAGAAAAGATTTTGAAATTGATTTTGAAAAAGATATGATTTGAAAAAGATATGTTTGAAAAGATATGATTGAAATTTATTTTGAAAAAGATTTAAAAAAGGAAATAAAAAAGATTTGATTTTTAAAATTAAAATTGATTACTTGACTAACAAGAAACTAAAAGATATGATTCTAGAATTTAAAGATTGAACCTTTCTTAACAAGAAAGTAACAAACTTCAAATTTTTGAATCAATCACATTAATTGTTAGTAAAGTTTTCGAAAATCATGAAATAAAGATAAGAAAAAGATTTTGAAAATTAATTTTAAAAATTTTTGAAAATAATAAAAAATGGAAAAGATTTGATTTTTGAAAAAGACTTTGAAAAGATAAGATTTTTAAAAATTGAAATCTTGACTTGACTAACAAGAAACAACTTATTTTAAAAATTTTTTACTAAGTCAACCCAAAGATTTCGAAATTTATGAGGAAAATAAGGAAAGGATATTTTTTATTTTTTTTTGAATTTTTAATGATGAAAGAGAAAAACACAAATATGACCCAAAACATGAAAATTTTGGATCAAAACCAATGATGCATGCAAGAACACTATGAATGTCAAGATGAACACCAAGAACACTTTGAAGATCATGATGAACATCAAGAACTTATTTTTGAAAAATTTTCAAGAAAAGAAAAACATGCAAGACACCAAACTTAGAAATTTTTGATGTTTAGACACTATGGATTAAAAAATGCATATGAAAAACAACAAAAGACACAAAACAAGAAAATATGAAGATCAAACAAGAAGACTTGTCAAGAACAACTTGAAGATCATGAAGAACAGCATGCATGAGTTTTTCGAAAAATGCACAAATTTTAAAAACATGCAATTGACACCAAACTTAAAAATTGATACTAGACTCAAACAAGAAACATAAAAATAATTTTGGTTTTTTTATTTTAATTTTTTTTTGTATTTTTTGAAAATTATTTTTAGAAAAACGCAAATAAATAAAATAAAAAATTTTTTGGAAGATTTTTGAAAACTTTTTCAAAAGAAAATTACCTAATCTGAGCAACAAGATGAACCGTCAGTTGTCCAAACTCGAACAATCCCCGGCAATGGTGCCAAAAACTTGGTGCACGAAATTGTGATCTCAACGGTGCCAACAACTTGGTACGCACAATTGTAATATCACTCTTCTTTACAACTTCGCACAACTAACCAGCAAGTGCACTGGGTTGTCCAAGTAATAAACCTTACGTGAGTAAGGGTCGATCTCACGGAGATTGTTGGTATGAAGCAAGCTATAGTCGTCTTGTAAATCTCAGTCAGGCAGATTCTAATAGTTATAATGGTTTTCGAATATAAAGATAAATAAAGCATAAAATAGAGATAGGGATACTTATGTAATTCATTGGTGGGAATTCCAGATAAGCGCATGAAGATACTGTGTTCCTTCTGAATCTCTGCTTTTCTACTGCTTTCATCCAATCATTCTTACCCCTTTCCATGGCAAGCTGTATGTTGGGTTTCACCGTTGTCAATGGCTACCTCCCATCCTCTTAGTGAAAATGGTCCAAATGCGCTGTCACAGCACGGCTAATCATCTGTTGGTTCTCGACCATGTTGGAATAGGATCCATTGATCCTTTTGCGTCTGTCACTACGCCCAACACTCGCGAGTTTGAAGCTCGTCACAGTCATCCCATCACAAATCCTACTCGGAATACCACAGAAAAGGTTTAGACTTTCCGGATCTCAAGAATGCTGCCAATGGATTCTAGCTTATACCACGAAGACTCTGATCTCACGGAATGGGAGGCTCGATTATCAGGCGAGGCAACCATGCGTCGTGGGTCAGGAATCCAAGAGATACCCACTCTAGCTTTCGCAGGTAGAACGGAAGTGTTTGTCAGGCACGCGTTCATAAGTGAGAATAGTGATGAGTGTCACAGATCATCACATTCATCAGGTTGAAGTGCGAATAAATATATGAGAATAAGATTAAGCATGAATTGAATAGAAGAACAATAGTACTTTGTATTAATACTTGAGGAACAGCAGAGCTCCACACCTTAATCTATGGTGTGTAAAAACTCCACCGTTGAAGATACATAAGTGAAAATAAGGTAGGCATAGCCGTGAGGCCAGCCCCCAAGGTCTAAGGACTAACAATAATCAAAGATGTTCCAAAAGCTCGTCCAAAGATTCATCAAAATACAATAGTAAAAAGTCCTATTTATACTAGACTAGTTACTAGGGTTTACAGAAATAAGTCTTAGTGCAGAAATCCACTTCCGGGGTCCACTTTGGTGTGTGCTTGGGCTGAGCTTGAGATTTACACGTGCAGAGGCTTCTCTTGGGGTTAAACACCAAGTTGTAATGTGTTTTTGGCGTTTAACTCTGGTTTGTGACGTGTTTCTGGCGTTTTACTCCAGAATGCAGCATAGAACTGGCGTTAAATGCCAGTTTGCGTCATCTAAACTCGAATAAAGTATGGACTATTATATATTGCTGGAAAGCCCTGGATGTCTAATTTCCAAAGCAATTCAGAGAACGTCATTTGGAGTTCTATAGCTCTAGGAAATCCATTTCGAGTGCAGGGAGGTCAGAATCCAACAGCATCTGTAGTCCTTTTTCAGCCTCTTATCAGATTTTTGCTCAGGTCTCTCAATTTCAACCAAAAAATACCTGAAATCACAGAAAAAAACACAAACTCATAGTAAAGTCCAGAAATGTGAATTTTGCATAAAAACTAATAAAAACATCCCTAAAAGTAGCTAGATCCTACTAAAAACTACCTAAAAAAATGCCAAAAAGTGTATAAATTATCGGCTCATCAGTTGTGCATTTATCTTAATGTATTGTGTTTCTTGACCATATACAACCATATGTTTTTGGCTTGAATGCTTTCATGCTTCTTTATTGCTTGTTTGGTTGTTTACACCTACGAGTTTAGAGCATCTCAAGCACCCTAGGATGAGTGAAGTGCATGCTTCTTTGGTGACATAGCTTTTTATGCTAGTATGTGTTCTAAACCGCATGCATCTTAGGACTCACACACTTGTTTCATTAATGTCACACTAATTCACTCACTCAATTATAGTGGTTTTTACCTCATTCCAACAATTTATGCTTCCTTGCTTTTACATTTACTTTTCTTACTATCTTGCCTTCTAATTTAAGGATGAGTCATCTTAAGCAAAAACGGAAGCAAGAGAAAGAACATGCAGCAACAGATTGATCCATCAGATGAAGGTGGCAATCCGGAGAGTCGCCGTACCCCCTTGTTCATCTTTGAATGCACCAAGGACGGTGCAAACTTTTAAGTGTGGGGAGGTCGTCCGACCAGTCGGCATTTTTGGGTGACAAGTTTCTAATTCCAACAATTTTGCATTTCATCTTTAGGTCTTTTAGGATCTTTACTTGCATTTTCTTATTTTGCATATATATATAATAAGCTTAGTCAAAATAATGAATTTTTTAAGAATTTATCTATAGGGCATCCCAATTGATTTGAGTAAAAACTTTTCATTGAACTTGCTTGAATTATATATTGTGGATCACGTTTTGAGCTAAGAATACAAGCTTGTGAGTTTTGAGCATAATTGTGTGGTTACATCATATAACCACTTATTTTCCTTCTTGTGTGAATTATTCTCTTTCTATGATTGTGATCTTTGATTTGTTTGATTCTTTATGTCCATTATTTTGTGTAGACATGCACTTATATGATTGAGGCCATTGTTTCAATTAGCTCACTTACCCAAATAGCCTACCTTTTATCTTCCATTTTTAGCCAACTTTGAGCCTACGATTAACCCACTTTGTTCTTTATTTTAGCACATTACAAGCCTCAAAGCAAAAAATAATAAATGTCCTTAATTTGGATCTTTGATTAGCTTAGGCTAATGAGTGTATGTATCATTCAAGTGTGGGGAAACTTATTAGGACATTGGTTGGGATAAAAGGGTGTTTCGTATTTCTATTGAAAATATTGAAAGTTGGGTACATACTCATGTGTTAATTAAATGTAAAACCATATGCATTGATGCACTTGTATATATTTTAGTTTGAAATAAAACACAAAAAAATGAGAAAAACAAAAAGAAAAAAGAAAAAAATAAAAAGAAGAAAAATATAGAAAAAAAATAAATAGAAAAGGAAAGAAAAAAGAAATGCAATAAAAAGAGAACAAAATACCCCAAGATAAAGTTCAATAATATCAATGCATATAGGTTGTGATAAAAAAAAAAGAATGCATGAGTATGTGAAAACGTGAAGAATGAGTAGTTAGGTTAGCACTGAAATTGTATAGGTTGTTATAGGTTAGGTGGAAAGTCTAAGTTAATCAAAGATTCAAAACTCAAGCTCACTTGACCATATGCACCCTTACCTTGACCCTAGCCCCATTACAACCTAAAGAAAAGACCTCATGATATTTGTATGCATGCATGAAATAATTGTTGATTGTTAGATGAAAAACAAATCTTGGAAAGCATGATTAGGGGGGAATCGAGTGAATCAACCCTAAACACTTGAGTGATTAGAGCAGATGCACATCCGGGGAGGGTTTGATTGCTGAATTACATGTTTTCACCTAATCATCTATCTTCTTGCAAGTTTGTAAAAATCTTTAATAACTCAATTCAATTGTGGATTTAATTTGATTGCTTTAGCCCTTATGCCTATATATGTTTTCTTGGGAATTGATTTGTTTTGACCAAGTATTTGCATTCATAGAGATAGATTACATATAGATAGGTTGCATCTAGTTAGTTTACATTGAATAAATGATAGTACCCTTTGTTCCTTTCTTGGTTAAGCATGAGGACATGCTTGGTTTAAGTGTGGGGAGATTTAATGCACCACTATTTCGTGGTACATCTTATGCTTAATTTGGGTGGATTTTATCCACTTTTCCTACATTTATTCAATGAAATAGCATGGTTTCATGACTTTCTCCTAATTTCTGCTTAAGTGTGAAAATGTACCTTTTAAGCCCTTAATTGGTTGATTTTAATTCATATTTGATTCCACTAGATGCCTTGATGTGTTTGTTAGTGATTTTAGGTTGAAAAAGCTAGGAATGGATCAAAGGAATGAAGAGAAAAGCATGCAAAGTGGAAAAATTATGGAAAAACAAGGATTTGGGATGCAAAGATCGACGCGCACGCGCAGCAGACGTGCACGCGTGGAAAGTGAAGTCGCATGGCCATGCGTACGCGTGAGATATGCGTACGCGTGGATTGAAAATGCCATCGACACCTACACGTGAGCCATGCGTATGCGTCGGTGCTCGCGCATGACCCACTTAAAGTGAATCCGTTGGGGGCGATTTCTGGGCTTCTTAGGCCCAGATCCAACTCATTTCTGAGCCTATTACATGCAGAATTCAAAGGGGGGATCAACACACATTAACACATAGTTTAGTTTTGATGATGCTTTAGTTAGTTTCTAGAGAGAGAAGCTATCTCTTCTCTCTAGAATTAGGTTAGATGTAGATTAGGATTTCTTAGATCTAGGTTTAAGTCTTGCTTTCATCTACTTTTCCTTTCAAATTTCTTATTCTTTTACCCTTGCTTCTCTAGTTTAGTAGTTTAATTACTGTACTTGTTTACTTTGTTGTTGATGCACACTTATTCCTTTTATTTTCTTCTAATGCAATTTGAGGTAATTCATGTTAATTGTGCTTTCTTTGATTGTTATTGTTGATTGCTTGTATTAGGTGGTGTTAGATCTTATATTGCTTTGCAATTTATCTTGCTTTCCTTTTGTGCCTTCCAAGTGTTTGACAAAATGCTTGGAAGGATGTTAGAGTAGATTTTTGTCCTCTTGGCTTGAGTTGAGTAATTAGTAACTCTTGAGTTATCAAACTCTCTTGTTGATTGATAATTGATAAGTTGCTAGTTGACTTGAATGCCACTAAAGCTAGTCTTTCATTGTGATTAGACTAGGACTTCTGGACTCAAGTTGATTATTTCCACTTGACTTTTCTTCATAGTTAGAGGTTAACTAAGTGGGGCAATGGACAATTCTTGTCACAATTGATGATGATAATGAGGATAGGACTTCTAGTTTTCATACCTTGCCAAGAGCTTTCTTAGTTGCTAGTTTATTTCTTTTGCCATTTACATTTCTTGTTCCTTATTTCAAAACCCCAAAAATATACAATCCCTAGCCAATAATAAGAACACTTTCCTGTAATTCCTTGAGAGACGACCCGAGGTTAAATACTTTGGTTTATTTTTATTGGGGTTTGTTACTTGTGACAACCAAATTTTTTTATTGAGGAGTTGTTTGTTGGTTTAGAACTATACTTGAAATGAGATTTTATTCGTGAAATTCTTTACCGACCAACAATTTCCGCTCATCATGATGCTGAATGAGTTCATTTAAGGGGTTATATATGTTGGGCTTGGGCCCAACTTGGGCCCGTTAGCATTTTTGGTCCGTTGGGCCCAATTTCGGGCCAAACCTTTAAAATTAGTACCTGGTTTTCAATTCTAAATATTTTCTAAAGTATTCTACTATTTTTATTATTCTCACACAGTACCGAACAGACTTAAGTCGGTACTACCAATTAACCTCCGGTTAATTTACCAGTTCGCGTTTTTATGCTGTTTTCGCAGAAAATTACACTTCCAACTTAGAAAAATCTATTGAGTCCAAAAATTATATTTAAATTTTCTAATTCACATTCTAAATTTTTGGATCCTATTTTGGAAAATTTAATTATTTAATTAAACGGTTAATTAATCGTGATTCTTACAAATACTCAATCCATATCAATAATTTATCATCAAAGGTTCTAAGCAATTAACATACTCATGCATTCAGGCCTATCCTATAGTCATCTAGGCTAAGTTTTCATGAGACATTATATTTTATATACGAGAAACAAAAATCATACCTTGGCCAATTTTCTGATAAACCCGCAACACCTCAAGCGTTCCCTGCACCACAAGCTATTAACCACAGCCCCTCACCAATGAATCCTAGCATTCAAATTTGATCTCCAGCTTTGGTTTTACATCTCAAGCATTCTCTGCACCACAAGCTATCAACCACAACCCCTCACCAACAAATTCCAGCTTTTAAAATTGATCTTAAAAAGAGTTCCAATTTCACAAGTTTGACCTACAATTCGCTTTTACACCAATAATTCTAATCCACATATATCACTATAATTAATCCTTGATCTCAAAAATCCACAAAAGGGTTGAGGTTTTCACCTTGCCCACAACTCAAGCGAGCTAAACCCAACAAAATCCGCAAGCTAATTTGACCCTAAACACTAAAATTACACAATTTTTCAACATCTTTGTTCATAAATTTCAAATTTTAGGGAGGAGAAAACTGAAACTAAAAAGTGGATTCCATACTTAATCAATGACTGAGCTTTGTAGAGCTCGAACGCTGGTCGCGTAGCTGCAAACGGTGCGGCGATCGAAACTCTGGATCAAAAGTTATTTGGATTTGAAGATCAAGTGAGGTTTTGTGTTTGGAAGGGTGTTCTTCCCTTACATGTATGGTTTCAGCGTGTTTGCTGAATGAGGGAGAAAGAATGCATTGAAGCTTATTTAATTAAGTGGCCTTGTTGGGTTCTTGGGCCCATTTGGGCCCGGTTCGCTCGGTTCAGCCCATTTGACCCAATCTTGGGTTAAAATTAGTGACAAAATTCTTATTTTAATTAGTTCTATCTCAGTAAGTTATAAAATTCTATTTTCTAATTTCTTGAATTAATAATTAATTTATTTATAAATTATTTACTAATTGTTTGGGGTTTACACATTCTCCGTAAGTTTATTAGCAGTTCGAAATTTAGTCTTCAATATTGATATATCTTCCTAGATATACTAGAAATATAATAAGATTCCTCACTTAGTTCAATATTCAATGTAGCAAATTATTTAAAGCCCGAAATAGAACTGTTCCAGCATAATAAAATACCTCAAGGATAACTTCATGGGAGACCTCTGCGGATTACACAAGGTTCGTTAATTTTGGTCAATATTTAGTTACTTAGTATAGTAATATTTCATGGCTGTTTTTGTTAAAAATTATCTTCTGAATGTTGTTGTAGATTTTTGTGTCAATTTATATTAATGGCCATTAGTTTCTCATAGTGATTGATTTGCTTCATGAGACCGTGAGATATCTGGACTCGTTCAAACATTGCACATTGATGACACAGCGTAAGAGTGTATATGATGATGTGTTAAATTACCTTGAGAAGTTTTTATCAGACAATAACTTCCAAGAAACACCTTCATTTAACACCTTGATGATGTGATAAAATGGTATGAATTGCATTATGGAGAGAAGCTTCCTCCACATCATCCATGGCTTTATTACAATAATTATAATCCAAACATGGACGGAGATTACATGCCACGTGTAAGTGCTTAAATTTTAGGATCACGTTAGTATTAGCAATTTTTTTTACTTTCAATACAAAAAAAGTATTATGTATAATTTTGTGTGTAAACATTGATTAAATAATTAATATTCATATTATTTTTATAGTGTTTGGACCTTTTATTTCGGTCAATTAAAGAGATGAAATTTTTTGATAAAGAACTGGCCATTGCTGCTTACATCTTTGGAAACAATTTGGATCCAAAGTAAGTAAAATTAGTTTATTAATGATTTTAACTGCTAATTTGGCACGTAATTATTTTTTTACGTTTTTCTAATACCATAGTATGATATTCTAATTTTATGATTTTAGAGAAGTGCTTGTTCCAAACGATCATTGTCATGACACATGCAAGACTCTTCTAACAATTATGCCCGGCAAACCAATAATTGGTGATGTAAGAATTATTTCTGCAATATTTATTTATAATGCTTGCAAAATTATAAAATTTAGATTACTGTAGCATAATCATGATTTCTGTACTCTATATGTCTATATCCTATTGTTCGATGCTCACCAAAGGGTCATTTGGGCCAAGAGAAAACAAATATGACAACCAAATGTATTTGCCACGGACTTTTTTTTCGTAAGTTTATTAGAAGTTCAAAATTTAGTCTTCAATATTAATATATCATCCTAGATATGTTAGAAATATAATAAAATTCCTCCCTTAGTTTAATATTCAATGTAGCAAATTATTTAAAGCCCAAAATATAACTGTTCCAGCACAATAAAATACCTTAAGGATAACTTCATGGGAGACCTCGGTGGTTTACACAAGGTTCGTTAATTTTGGTCAATATTCAATTAATTAGTGTAGTAATATTTCATGGCTGATTTTGTTAAAAATGATCTTTTGAATGTTGTTGTAGATTTTTATGCCAATTTACCTTAATGGCCATTGGTTTCTAATAGTGATTGATTTGCTTCATGAGACCAGGAGATATCTAGACTCGTTCAAACAATGCACATTGATGACAGAGTGAAAGAGTGTATTTGATGATGTCTTAAATTACCTTGAGAAGTTTTTATCCGACAATAACTTCCAAAAAACATCTTCATTTAACACCTTGATGATGTGTTAAAATGCTATGAATTGCATTTTAGAGAGAAGCTTTCTCCACATCATCCATGGCTTTATTACAACAATTACAATCAAAATATGGACGGGAATAACATGCCACGTGTAAGTGCCTAAATTTTAGAATGATGTTAGTATTAGCAAAATTTTTTACTTTTGATACACAAAAAAAGTATTATGTATAATTTTGTGTGTATACTTTGATTAAATAATTAATATTCACATTATTTTTATAGTGTTTGGACCTTTTATTTCGGTCAATTAACACTACAAGAAAAGAGAGCTATTTTAACACTTTATTTTTTAACACTATAATTAAATGTCAAAATTAATATATATTTTTGACAAATATAACAAATGTCAAATTCTCTATGTTTTTTATGAATAATTTGACCGTAGAAAATTACTTCTCAATTTTAACACTCATTTGTTTTCAATTTACTCTACTATTTCTCTTTTTCTCGGAGCTCAATTTTGACATCACACTGCTCTCAGTTTGGGATCATACTACTCATTCTTTATCTTCAAAATCTCAATTTATTTTTCAGTTTCAAGATCTCATCTCATTCTTTGTTAAAAATTTTTGTTGAGAATATTTTATTGTCAATGAGTGTCAAAATAAATAGTATTTTTGACGGTTAATAAGTATCACAGAAAATATATTCTCAAATTTTTATAACAAATTATTTTTGATAGCCAATATTGATCAAAATAAGATTTAAACTTTTTGCATAATTACTTATATGCTAAAAATACTATTTTTGACAAAACTTTTATTAACATATTTTCAAAGTTAAAATAGTGTCAAAATTTTTTTTGACAAATTTTAATTCTTTTTTTACACATATAACCTTCAAAAATAATCTATATTGTTGTAGTGTAAACAGATGAAATTATTTGTTAAAGAACTGGCCATTGTTGCTTACATCTTTGGAAACAATTTGGATCCAGAGTAAGTAATATTAGTTTATTAATCATTTTAATTGCTAATTTGTCACGTAATTTTTTTAACCTTTTCTAATACCATAGTATAATACTCTAATTTTATGATTTTAGAGAAGTTGTTGTTCCAAACGATCATTGTCATGGCACATGCAAGATTCTTCTGACTATTATGCTCGGCAAGCCAATAATTGGTGATGTAAGGATTATTTCTGCAGTATTTATTTATTATGCTTGCAAAATTATAAAATTTAGATTAGTGCAGCATAACCATGATTGTCTGTACTCCAAAGGTCCTTATCTTAGTTTGTTTGATACTCACCAAAGGGCCATTTGTGTCGAGAGAAAACAAATATGGTAACCAACGGTATTTGCCACCGACATTCACCATAAGTTTATTAGCAGATCAAAATTTAGTCTTCAATATTAATATATCTTCCTAGATATACTAGAAATATAATAAGATTCCTTACTTAGTTCAATATTCATTGTAGCAAATTATTTTAAGCCCAAAAAGAACTGTTCCAGTACAATAATATACATCAAGAATAACTTCATGGGAGAGCTTGGCGGTTGACACAAGGTTCGTTAATTTTGGTCAACATTCAATTAATTTGTATAGTAATATTTCATGGCTATTTTTGTTAAAAATTATCTTTTGAATGCTGTAGTAGATTTTTGTGCCAATTAAGCTTAATGACCATTGGTTTCTCACAATGATTGATTTGCTTCATGAGACTGTGAGATATCTGGACTCGTTTAAACATTGCACATTGATGACAGAGTGTAAGAGTGTATTTGATAATGTGTTAAATTACCTTGAGAATTTCTTATCCGACAATAACTTTCAAGAAACACCTTCATTTAACACCTTGATGATGTGTTAAAATGGTACGAATTGCATTTTAGAGAAAAGCTTCCTCCACATCATCCATGGCTTTATTGCAACAATTACAAACCAAACATGGACGAGGATGACATGCCACGTGTAAGTGCTTAAATTTTTGAATTATGTTAGTATTAGCAAAATTTTTTACTTTTGATAAACAAAAAAAGTATTATGTATAATTTTGTGTGTATACTTTGATTAAATAATTAATATTCACATTATTTTTATAGTGTTTGGACCTTTTATGTTGGTCAATTAAAGAGATGAAATTTTTTGTTAAAGAACTCGCCATTGCTGCTTACATCTTCGGAAACAAATTGGATCCAAAGTAAGTAATATTAGTTTATTAATCATTTTAATTGCTAATTTGACACGTAATTATTTTTTAACATTTTCTAATACCATAGTATAATATTCTAATTTTATGATTTTAGAGAAGTTGTTGTTCCAAACGATCATTGCCATGGCACATGCAAGACTCTTCTGACTATTATGCCCGGCAAGCCAATAATTGGTGATATAAGAATTGTTTCTGTAGTATTTATTTATTATACTTGCAAAATTATAAAATTTAGATCAGTGCAGCATAACCATGATTGTCTGTATTCCAAAGGTCCTTATCTTAGTTTGTTCGATGCTCACCAAAGGGCCATTTGGGCCTAGAGGAATCAAATATGGGAACCAATGGTATTTGCCACCGACATTCTCCGTAAATTTCTTAGCAGATCAAAATTTAGACTTCAATATTAATATATCTTCCTAGATATACTAGAATTATAATAAGATTCCTCACTTAGTTCAATATTCAATGTTGCAAATTATCTTAAACCCGAAAAGAACTGTTCCAGCACAATAAAATACATCAAGAATAACTTCATGGGAGACCTCGGTGGTTTACACAAGGTTCATTTTTTTGGTTAATATTCAATTAATTAGTATAGTAATATTTCATGGCTGTTTTTGTTAAAAATTATCTTCTGAATGTTGTTCTAGATTTTTATGCCAATTTACCTTAATGGCCAAAGGTTTCTCATAGTGATTGATTTACCATGAGATATCTGGACTCGTTTAAACATTGCACACTGATGACGGAGCATAACAGTGTATTTGATTATGTGTTAAATTACCTTGATAGTTTCTCATCCGACAATAACTTCTAAGAAACACCTTTATTTAATACCTTGATGATGTGTTAAAATGGTATGAAATTTATTTTTGAGAGAAGTTTCCTCCACATCATCCATGGCTTTACTACAACAATTACAATCCCAACATGGACGGGAATGACATGCCCCGTGTAAGTGCTTAAATTTTAGGATGTCATTAGTATTAGCAAAATGTTTTTGTTTTGAAACACAAAAAAAGTATTACGTATTATTTTGTGTGTATACTTTGATTAAATAATTAATATTCAAATTATTGTTATAGTGTTTGGACCTTTTATTTTGGTAAATTAAAGAGATGAAATTTTTTTATAAAGAACTGGCTATTGCCACTTACATATTTGGAAATAATTTGGATCCAAAGTAATATTAGTTTATTAATCATTTTAATTGCTAATTTATCACAAATTTATTTCCTTTAAGCTTTTCTAATACAATAATATAATACTCTAATTTTATGATTTTAGAGAAGTGCTTGTTCCAAACGATCATTGTCATGGCACTCGCAAGACTCTTCTAGCTATTATGCCCGGCAAGCCAATAATTGGTGATGTCAGAGTTATTTCCGCAGTATTTATTATGCTTGCAAAATTATAAAATTTAGATTAGTGCAGTATAACCATGATTGTCTATATTCCATAGGTCCTTATCTTAGTTTGTTCGATGCTCACCAAAGGGCTATTTGTGCCAAGAGAAAACAAATATGGCAACCGATAATATTTGCCACTGACATTCTCCGTAAGTTTATTAGCAGTTCAAAATTTAGTCTTAAATATTAATATATCTTCCTAGATAAACTAGAAATATAACTAGATTCTTTACTTTGTTCAAAATTCAATGTAACAAATTATTTTAAGCCCGAAACAGAAATATTGTAGCACAATAAAATACATCAAGGATATCTTCATGGGAGAACTCGGCGGTTTACACAAGGTTCGTTAATTTTGGTCAACATTCAATTAATTAGTATAGTAATATTTCATGGCTGTTTTTGTTAAAAATTATCTTCTGAATGTTGTTGTAGATTTTTGTGTTAATTTGCCTTAATGGCCATAGGTTTCTCATAGTGATTGATTTACTGCATGAGACTGAGAGATATCTGGACTCGTTCAAATATTGTACATTAATGATAGAGCGTAAGAGTGTATTTGATGATGTGTTAAATTACCTTGAGAAGTTTTTATCCGACATTAACTTCCAAGAAACACCTTCATTTAATACCTTGATAATGTGTTAAAATGATATGAATTACATTTTGGAGAGAAGCTTCCTCCACATCATCCATGGCTGTACTACAACAATTACAATCCAATCATGGACGGGGATGACATGCCATATGTAAGTGCTTAAATTTTAGGATGACGTTAGTATTAGCAAAATTTTTTACTTTTGATACACAAAAAAGTATTATGTATAATTTTGTGTGTATATTTTGATTAAATAATTAATTTTCACATTATTTTTATAGTCTTTGGACCTTTTATTTCGGCCAATTAAAGAGATAAAAGTTATTGATAAAGAACTGGTCATTGCTGCTTATAAGTTTGGAAACAATTTGGATCCAGAATAAGTAATATTAGTTTATTAATTATTTTGTTTGCTAATTTGTTACGTAATTATTTTTTTAACATTTTCTAATACCATAGATAATACTCTAATTTTATGATTTTAGAGAAATGCTTGGTCCAAATGATCGTTGCATGGCACACGCAAGACCCTTTTGACTATTATGCCCGGCAAGCTAATAATTGGTGATATAAAAATGTTTTTCTGCAGTATTTGTTTATTATGCTTGTAAAATTATAAAATTTAGATATGTGCATCATAACAATGATTGTCTATACTCTATAGGTACTTATCTTAGTTTGTTCGATGCTCACCAAAGGGCCATTTGGGTCAAGAGGAAATAAATATGGCAACCAATGGTATTTGCCACTGACATTCTCCGTAAGTTTTTTAGCGGTTTGAAATTTAGTCTTCAATATTAATATATCTTTCTAGATATACTAAAAATATAATAAGATTCCTCACTTGTTCAATATTCATTGTAAGAAATTATTTTAAACCCGAAACAGAACTATTCCAGCGCAATAAAATACATCAAGAATAACTTTATGGGAGATCTCGGCAGTTTACACAAGGTTCGTTAATTTTGGTCAACATTCAATTAATTAATATAGTAATATTTCATGGCTGTTTTTTTAAATTATCTTCTGAATGTTGTTGTAGATTTTTCTACCAATTTACTTTAATGGCCATTGGTTTCTAATAGTAATTAATTTGCTTCATGAGACCTTGAGATATATAGACTCATTCAAACATTGCACATTAATGACAGCGTGTATTTCATGACGTGTTAAATTATCTTGAGAAGTTTTTATCCATCAATAACTTTCAAGAAACATCTTCATTTAACACCTTGATGATGTGTTAAAATGGTATGAATTGCATTTTAGAGAGAAGTGTAAGACTCGAGAAAATTATTAAAGGATTAATTGGATAATTAATCATTAAGTTAAAATAGTTAAAACGCGATCGGACGGAGTCAAAAATCAAGACTAAGGAACTTGATGATTTAACTATGATAATTGGATTTGGCGAATTTTTCCAGTTGGGAGAAAGTAATCTTCTGTGGAAATACGCCTAAAAATGCGTATTGGTAATTCAACCGGCTATACCGGCTTAAGTCTGTCCGGAACTGTGAGTGAGTAAATTAATTATAAGTGAATAAGATTAAGAATTTGGAATTTATAATTGAGAATACAGAAATATTTAAAATACGAATTTAAACACTAATATTAAAGATTTTGTCCCAAAATTGGACCAACGGGCTAAATCAAGTGAACCGGACCCAAGTGGACCCAAGCCCATATATATAAATCCTCACTTAATAGAATTTCAGCAACTCATCCCCATAATTGAGAGAGAGCCACCGACTTGAAGAGAGGAGAGTGAGGAGCCACCATTCTTATTATTCATTCCAACATTCAAATCATCATAACTTTTGATCCGAAGCTCCGATTGACGAGCCATTTGTAGACACGCATAGCTCTCCTCATCCTCTTCAATTATATCTAAGACTTGTGGTAAGAAACTTTCAAAATTTTGCCCAATTTCCTTTTCCCTTGAAATTCACGTTTTTGGTTTTGGGGTTGTTGAATTTTTGTGATTTTGATTGTCTAGGAATTCTCTAGCGTGGATTATAAGTGGGTTTCACCCCAATTTCAAGTGGGTTGAAGTTAGGGAAGCCTTTTCCCATTTGAATTTTCAATTTCATGAAACCTAAGTTGAGAAATTGTCATTTTTGTGGTATATAGTGCAATTGTTGAGTTAGTTAGTGCAGAGTTGAATTCTGGATTAAGCGGCGTGAATTGTTTTAGTGTGGAGCTCTTATTTGGTGATTACAATGCTTCGAAGGTTGGAACCACCGACATTCAAGCTACGGGTTTGAATTTTGAGTAGGCATTATGTAAAGTTATGTGAATGCCTAGGTTAGATGACCCTAGGATAGGTGTGGATAGAATTTGGTTGTATGTATGTGTGTGCTTGATTGAGAATTATTGTGATATTATAAAGTAAATGGTAATCATTGGTTATGTTGACGATTGGTGAAATTTAGGCCAGAGTTTGTGAATGGGGTGATAAGTCCCCCAAGGGGTAAATATGTGATATATGACAAATGTACATGAATTATTGTGATTGATTATGAGGTTGCTGATTGTGATATGATAATGGTGTTGCGGTGGTGTTATATGTTTATTAATAATGATGGGAATGGAGTAAACGTATATGGTTGATGCTGAATTAATATTTGTTGAGATTGGTGAGATTGCAAAATTGTATGTCAAGGAAATTAAGAATTTAGACGTTATATGAATTAAATGAGTGATGATGGGATAGTTTAGATGGATGTAGGATTTGAGATATGGTTGTGTCATGCTTGATATGGATTTTAGGTTGTGTTGATGTTGGTTGGGCTGTGAGCAATTGTTTTAGCATTATGAGTTTTGGGAAGTTAGAGATTTGGAAACTTCTTTGAAAACTAATTTTTGGACCAACTTCAACGAGCCATAACTTGTGCTCCAGACCCTAAAAATTTTCTAAATTTACGTTATATGAAAATTGGGTCTGTAAAATTTACACCGTTTAAAGAACGGATGAAAAATGTTTTAAAACGAGAAAGTTATGCGCGTCGAAAGTTTGGTATCTAAAACTGAAATTCTGCAAACTTAGCCATTTTTTGACTAATCTACAAAGTATGCATACGTGGACCCTTCCATACGCGGTTAGGCATTTCTATCCAGCATACATGCGTACGCGTGACCCCTGTTTTATTAAAAATGTGATTTTTTTTATATTTTTTAGTACTTTTCTAACTTTCTAAACCTCTTTAATCATTGTTTGAGATCTCTTAGTTTATGGTTAGACTTTGGAACAATTGAGAGGGATTTGGGTGGATTTAGAAAGTTATTTTGACATGAGTTTAGAGTTGATGACTTAGGCTTTGGAAATCCTGTGGATGGGGTAACTTGTTTAAACATGGCAGAGCATTATGTTAATGATAATGAGAAATGAATGTGAATTGGGAAATGAACGAGGTTGAGCAATGTCTTATTTAAGTGGTTTATGAGCTTGAGGGAACTTAAGAATGAGGATGACTATGATGAGGATAAAAGTGAGTTGGGCACTATATCCCTGGGACTTGGTCGAACGAAGTGTTTTGTCCCGACAATGACGATGGTTGGGTATCACTTGTCATGGTTATTGTGAATATGCAGGGATGGTGGTTTTATTCCACCTGCAGTGAGGACGGAGGCTCTATTCCGCTCACGTATTGATGAATTATTTAGCAAGGACGTTGGTGTGATCCCACTTGCATATTGTTTTGTGTTGAGCAAGGATGATGATTTAATCCCGTTTGCAAATTGATTTGTGAATGCAACACGAGCAAGTATGGTGGTGTAATCCCACTTGTTCGAGGTGCCCAGTAAGGATGATGGTTTAATCCCGCTTACTATGGAGGCAAGGACGGTGATTTAATCCCGCTTGTGTATTCTGAGCAAGGATGGTGATTTAATCCCGCTTGTTTATGGAACCTACAGATAAGGCTGGTGGTTTAATCCCGCTTATCCGAGTCGGGTCTAGTAACATAATCGATGCGTGAGCTCATGGCCAGTAGGACAGTCATGCATCATCTGCATTTATATGACATTGATTGGGTGTTGGTGCATGAAATTGCAATCACACTTGCAATTCTACACAACTAACCAGCAAGTGCACTGAGTCGTCCAAGTAATACCTTGCGTGAGTAAGGGTCGATCCCACGGAGATTGTCGGCTTGAAGCAAGCTATGGTTACCCTGTAACTGTTAGTCAGGAGATTAATAATGAAAAAGGTTTTTGTTTGCAATATAATAAAAGAGCATGAAATAAAAGGTACTTGTGGTTCAAAAATGGAGAATAGGTTGGAGTTTTGGAGATGCTCTGTCATCTGAATCTCTGCTTTTCTACTATCTTCTTCTTCACGCACGCAAGGATCCTTCCATGGCAAGCTGTGTGTAGGGTGTCACCATTGTCAATGGCTACTTCCCATCCTCTCAGTGAAAATGGTCCATGTGCGCTGTCACCACACGGCTAATCATCTGTCGGTTCTCGATCATGTTGGAATAGAATCCAGTGATCCTTTTGCG
Organism: Arachis hypogaea; assembly: GCF_003086295.3. Classification (NCBI taxonomy): domain Eukaryota; kingdom Viridiplantae; phylum Streptophyta; class Magnoliopsida; order Fabales; family Fabaceae; genus Arachis; species Arachis hypogaea. Next base: position 58,032,291 of record NC_092037.1, read on the forward strand.
TCTGTCATTACGCCCAACACTCGCGAGTTTGAAGCTTATCACAGTCATCCCTTCCCATATCCTACTCGGAATACCACAGACAAGGTTTATACTTTCCGGATCCCAGGAATGGCCGCCAATAATCCTAGCTTATACCACGAAGACTCTGGATGCACGAATTCAAACACTCTGTTGTCAGGAGAGGTACTCAAAGTCGTGAACCAGGAACCTAAGAGATACACATTCAATCTAAGATAGAACGGAGGTGGTTGTCAGGAACGCGTTCATAAGTTGAGAATGGGAATGAGTGTCACGGATCATCACATTCATCATGTTTAAGTGCGAATGAATATCTTAGAATGGAAACAAGCGTGATTGAATAGAAAACAGTGGTAATTGCATTAATCCATCGAGACACAGCAGAGCTCCTCACCCCCAACCATTGGGTTTAGAGACTCATGCCGTAGAAGATACAAAGTCAGATGTAAAATGTCATGAGATACAAAATAAATCTCTAAAAGTAGTTTTTATACTCAACTAGTAACCTAGGTTTACAGAAAATGAGTAAACTAAGATAGGTAGTGCAGAAATCCACTTTTGGGGCCCACTTGGTGTGTGCTTGGGCTGAGAATTGGAGGTTTCACGTGCATAGGCTATTCCTGGAGTTAAACGCCAGCTTTGGTGCCAGTTTGGGCGTTTAACTCCAACTTTTATGCCAGTTCTGTTGTTTTGACGCTAGAAAAGGGCAGAGAGCTGGCATTTTGACGCCATTTTACGTCATCAAAACTCGCTCAAAGTGTAGACTATCATATATTGCTGAAAGCCCTAGATGTCTACTTTTCAACGCAATTGGGAACGTGCCATTTGAATTTCTGTAGCTCCAGAAAATCCACTTCGCGTGCAGGGAGGTCAGAATCCAACAGCATCTACAGTCCTTTTTCAACCTCTGAATCAGATTTTTGCTCAGGTCCCTCAATTTCAGCCAGAAAATACCTGAAACCACAGAAAAACACACAAACTCATAGTAAAGTCTAGAAATGTGAATTTTGCTTAAAAACTACTAAAAAATACTAAAAACTATATAAAAATAATGCCAAAAAGCGTATAAATTATCTGCTCATCACAACACCAAACTTAAATTGTTGCTTGTCCCCAAGCAACTGAAAACAAAATAGGATAAAAAGAAGAGAATATACAATGAATCCCACAGTATCAATGAAACTTAGTTCTAATTAGATGAGCGGGGCTTGTAGCTTTTTGCTTCTGAACAGTTTTGGCATCTTACTTTTCCCTTTGAAATTCAGAATGATTAACATCTATAGGAACTTAGAATTTTAGATAGTGTTATTGATTCTCCTAGTTCAGTATGTTGATTCTTGAACACAACTATTTTATGAGTCTTGGCCGTGACCCTAAGCACTTTATTTTCCAGTATTACCACCTGTTCATACCCTGGGTCGAGCTGTCCGACCCGGGATGTTCTACCGACAAAGTGACCGACCTCTTCAGGTCAGGACAATCCGACCTCTTCTCAAAGAGCTCGGCCAAAACTACCAGGAAAGCCCAATAAAGGGCCCAAACAGAGGAACACAACCCGAATCCAAGGGCAGCCCAAGCCTATAGAGATAAAGGCGGTTCCCTTAAAGATAAGATGACCTCGCTCGAAGATAAAGATAAGATAAGATAACTAACTTATCTTATCTAAGGAAAGTCTTTCTACACCATTATAAATACACTGGAGCACCCAGGTATAACTCATACTCTGATTCTACTCAATACCTACTTAATACCCTTGCTAACTTAAGCATCGGAGTCCCTTGCAGGTACCCCCACCCTCTGGGGACAAAGGAATCAGCACTATCACCAAGTCCAACAAATCGGATACAGCATCTCCGGTCGTTACAGAAGATCTCATCCGAGATCGACCTATAGTTTTAGGTAACCCTCGGAAGACCACCGGATACATAAATGCCACAGACACATAACTGGGTGAACCTTTTCAGATTGTGACTCCGCTTTGCTAAAGTCCCCAGTTAGAGGTGTCCAGAGTTCTTAAGCACACTCTTTTACTTTAGATCACGACTTTAACCACTCAGTCTCAAGCTTTTCACTTGGACCTGCATGCCACAAGCACATGGTTAGGGACAGCTTGATTCAGCCGCTTAGGCCTGGTTTTTATTTCCTTGGGCCCTCTTATCCATTAATGCTCAAAGCCTTGGATCCTTTTACCCTTGCCTTTTGGTTTAAAGGGCTATTGGCTTTTTCTGCTTGCTTTTTGTTTTTCTTTTCTCTCTTTTTTTTTCACCATTTTTTTTATTTTTTTACTGCTTTTTCTTGCTTCAAGAATCAATTTCATGATTTTTCATATTATTAATAACATTTCTCTTTTTTCATCATTCTTTCAAGAGCCAACAACTTTAACATTCACAAACAACAAGATAAAAAAATGCACTGTTCAAGCATTCATTCAGAGAGTAAAAAGTATTGCCACCACATCAAAATAATTAAACTAATTTCAAGATAAAATTTGAAATCCAAGTACTTCTTGTTCTTTTGTAATTAAGCATATTTTTCATTTAAGAGAGGTGAAGGATTCCTGGAATTATTCATAGCTTTAAGACACAGACACTAGACACTAATGATCATGTAGTGAAGACACAAACATAGATAGAACATACAACATAAAGCTGAAAAACAGAAAAATAAATAGACAAGGAGATTAAGGAATGAGTCCACCTTAGTGAGGGTGGCGTCTTCCTCCTCTTGAAGAACCAATGGTGCTCTTGAGCTCCTCTATGTCTCTTCCTTGCCTTTGTTGCTCTTCCCTCGTAGATCTTTGATCTTCTCTAATCTCATGGAGAATGATGGAGTGCTCTTGGTGTTCCACCCTTAATTGGTCCCAATAGTTGTGTGGAGGAAAATGTATCCCTTGAGATATCTCAGGGATTTCTTGATGAGGGAATTTCTTATGCTCTTGTTGAGGTCCATGAGTGGGCTCTCTTGTTGTGCAGTCAAATACTCTACTACTGAGCTATGGACCCTTGAGATGAATCTCTCCATCTCCTATGACTTGGGGTGGAAGCTTTTGTCTTTCCTTTCCTCTTTCTAGAGGTTTCTCCGACCTTAGGTGCCATAAATGGTTATGGAAAAACAAAAAAGCAATGCTTCTACCAAACCAAACTTAAAAGGTTTGCTCGTCTTCGAGCAAAAGAAGAAAGAAAGAAGGGGAAGAAAAAAATAGAGGAGATGGAGGGTATTTGGAGAGGAGATATGGAGGTGATTGGTGAAGGGTATTTCGGGAAGAGTGTTGTAGAAAGGTGTGAAGAGGAGAGAGAGTGAGTTAAGGTTGGTGGGGATCCTGTGGGGTCCATAGATCTTGAAGGGTCAAGGAATTCTTCACCCCTAATCCAATTGGGCGTTCACAACACCTTAGAGTGCAATTCTGGCATTTAAACGCCAGTCTGCTACCCTGTTCTGGCGTTTAAACGCCAGTCTGGTGCCCTATTCTGGCATTTAAACGCCCAAAAAGGTGCCAGATTGGGCGTTTAAACGCCCATTTTGCTACCCTTACTGGCGTTTAAATGCCAGTAAGTCTTTCCTCCAGGGTGTGCTATTTTCAATGTTGTTTTTCATTTTTTCCTTTATTTTTGTAATTGTCTTTGTGACTTCACATGATCATCAACCTAAAAGAAAAAAATAATATAGATAAAATTAAAATAAAATTGGGTTGCCTCCCAATAAGCGCTTATTTATTGTCTTTAGCTGGACCTTACTGAATGTTATTCTAGTCGCAGTTTTGAGCACTCTTGCTCAATATTGCTTTTAAGATAGTGCTTGACTCTTTGCCCATTAACAATGAATCTCTTATCAGAATCAATATCCTGAAGCTCCACATATCCATATGGTGACACACCTGTAATCACATATGGTCCCTTCCACCGGGATTTTAAGTTCCCAGGGAATAGTCTGTGTCTAGAGTTAAATAATAGGACTTTTTGTTCCAGTTCAAACACTCTGGATGACAATTTCTTGTCATGCCACTTTTTAGCTTTCTCCTTGTAAATTTTTGCATTTTCGAAAGCATTGAGTCTGAACTCTTCTAGCTCATTCAACTGGAGCAATCTTTTCTCTCCAGCTAATTTAGCATCAAGGTTTAGGAATCTAGTTGCCCAGTAGGCTTTGTGTTCCAGTTCCACGGGCAAATGACAGGCCTTACCATACACAAGTTGGTTTGGAGAAGTTCCTATAGGAGTCTTGAATGTTGTTCTGTATGCCCACAGGGCATCATTCAAGCTTTTTGCCTAATCCTTTCTACAGGCCATTACAGTCCATTCCAGGATCTTCTTTAGTTCTCTATTAGAGATCTCAGCTTGCCCATTTGTCTGTGGATGATATGGAGTTGCCACCTTGTGGCTAATTCCATACTGGACCATAGTAGAGTAAAGTTGTTTATTGCAGAAATGGGTGCCTCCATCACTGATTATTGCTCTGGAGACACTAAATCTACTGAAGATGTGTTTTTGGAGGAACTTTATCACTGTTTTAGTATCACTAATGGGTGTTGCAATTGCCTCTACCCATTTAGATACATAGTCTACTGCCACAAGAATATGAGTGTTTGAGTATGAAAGTGGGAAAGGCCCCATGAGGTCAATACCCCATACGTCAAACAATTCAATCTCTAAGATCCCTTACTAAGGCATGGCGTAACCATGAGGCAGATTACCAGCTCTCTGGCAACTGTCACAATTACGTATAAACTCTTGGGAGTCTTTATAGAGAGTAGGCCAGTAGAAGTCGCATTGGAGGACTTTTGTGGCTGTTCGCTCACTTCCGAAATGTCCTCCATATTGTGATCCATGGCAGTGCCAAAGGATCATCTGTGCTTCTTCTCTAGGCACATATCTACGGATTATTCCGTCTACGCATCTCTTAAAGAGATATGGTTCATCCCACAAGTAATACTTTGCATCAGAAATTAATTTTTTTGTTTGTTGCCTGCTGTACTCCTTGGGTATGAACCTTGCAGCCTTATAGTTTGCAATGTCTGCAAACCATGGTACTTCCTGAATGGCAAAGAGTTGCTCATCTAGAAAGGTTTCAGAGATCTCAGTGATGGGGAGGGACGCCCCTTCTACTAGTTCTATCCGAGACAGGTGATCTGCCACTTGGTTTTCTGTCCCTTTTCTGTCTCTTATTTCTATATCAAACTCTTGCAGAAGCAACACCCACCTTATGAGTCTGGGTTTTGAATCCTGCTTTGTGAGTAGATATTTCAGAGCAGCATGGTCAGTGTACACAATCACCTTTGACCCTACTATGTAGGATCTGAACTTGTCAATGGCATAAACCACTGCAAGCAAATCCTTTTTTGTGGTTGTGTAGTTCTTCTGTGTATCATTTAGGACACAGCTGGCATAGTAAATGACATGCAGAAGTTTGTCATGCCTCTGTCCTAATACTGCACCAATGGCATGATCACTGGCATCACACATTAGTTCGAATGGTAATGTCCAGTTTGGTGCAGAAATGACTGGTGCTGAAACCAGCTTGGCTTTCAGGGTCTCAAACGCCTGTAGACACTCTGTGTCAAATATAAATGGCGTGTCAGCAGCTAGCAGATTACTTAGTGGTTTTGCGATTTTTGAAAAATTCTTTATAAACCTCCTATAGAATCCTGCATGCCCCAGAAAGCTTCTAATTGCCTTCACATTGGCAGGTGGTGGTAATTTTTCAATTACCTCTACCTTAGCTTGATCCACCTCTATTCCTCTATTCAAAATCTTGTGCCCAAGGACGATCCCTTCAGTCACCATAAAGTAACATTTTTCCCAGTTCAAAACCAGGTTAGTCTCTTGACACCTTTTTAGAACAAGTGTCAGGTGATCAAGACAAGAACTGAATGAGTCTCCATATACTGAAAAGTCATCCATGAAGACTTCCAGAAATTTCTCCACCATATCAGAGAAAATACAGAGCATGCATCTCTGAAAGGTTGCATGTGCATTACACAACCCAAATGGCATCTTTCTGTAGGCAAATACTCCAGATGGGCATGTGAATGCTATTTTTTCTTTATCCTGGGGATCTACTGCAATTTGGTTGTAGCCTGAATAGCCATCCAAAAAGTAGTAATAATCATGACCTGCTAGTCTTTCTAGCATCTGGTCTATGAATGGTAAAGAAAAATGATCCTTTCTGGTGGCTGTATTGAGTCTTCTGTAGTCAATACACATGCGCCACCTTGTAACTGTTCTTGTGGGAACCAGTTCATTTTTCTCATTATGAACTACTATCATGCCTCCCTTCTTGGGAACGACTTGGACAGGGCTCCCCAGGGGCTATCGGAAATTGGTTAAATAATCTCAGCCTCTAGTAATTTAGTGACCTCTTTCTACACCATTTCCTTCATGGCTGGATTCAGCCGCCTTTGTGGTTGAACCACTGGCTTAGTATTATCCTTCAAGAGAATCTTGTGCATGCATCTGGCTGGGCTAATGCCCTTAAGATCATTTATGGACCACCCAAAAGCTGTCTTGTGTGTCCTTAGCAGTTGAATCAGCGCTTCCTCTTCCTGTGGCTTTAAGGTAGAGCTTATGATCACAGGAAAAGTGTTGTCTTCTCCCAGAAATGCATATTTCAGGGATGGTGGCAGTGGTTTGAGCTCTGGTTTGGGGGGCTTTTCCTCTAATTGAGGCGTTTTTAGAGGTTCTTCTAATTCCTCTGGCTCCTCCAGATCAGGTCGAACATCTTTAAATATGTCCTTTAGCTCTAATTTGAGACTCTCAGTCATATTGACTTCTTCAACCAGAGAGTCAATAAGATCCACTTTTATGCAGTCTTTTGGTGTGTCTGGATACTGCATAGCTTTGACAACATTCAACTTAAATTCATCCTTATTTGCTCTCAGGGTCACTTCCCCCTTTTGGACATCAATGAGGGTGCGCCCAGTTGCTAGGAAAGGTCTTCCTAGAATGAGAGTTGCACTCTTGTGCTCCTCTATTTCTAGCACTACAAAGTCAATGGGAAAGGCAAATGGCCCAACCTTGACAATCATGTCCTCAATTATGCCTGATGGGTATTTAATGGAGCCATCAGCAAGTTGAAGACAAATCCGAGTTGGTTTGATCTCTTCGGTCAAACCAAGCTTTCTGATAGTGGATGCAGGGATTAGGTTGATACTTGCCGTAAGATCACATAGAGCTGTCTTGGTGCAAATTCCTTGTGCATGGTATCATAAAGCTTCTAGGATCCTTAAGCTTCTTCGGTAAGCTTTTTAGAATGACTGTACTGCATTCCTCAGTGAAAAGAACTTTTTTTAGTTTTTCTCTAATCCTTCTTATGGCTTAAGATTTCTTTCACAAACTTAGCATAAGAGGGTATTTGCTCAAGTGCTTCTGCAAACGGAATCTTTATTTTAAGAGTCCTGAGATAGTCTACAAAGCAGGCAAATTGCTTATCCTGTTCCGCTTGGCAAAGTTTCTGAGGATAAGGTATTTTGGCTTTATATTCTTCAACCTTGGTTACTGTAGCTTTATTTCCTACAGAAGTAGGCTGAGACGCCTTCTTGAGGGAGTTATTATCAGCACTTGCGGGTGTCTGATCCCTTACTGGCGTTTGAACGCCAAGATTGGGCATTGGATTGGCGTTTAACGCCAGATTCCTACCCTGTTCTGGCATTTGAACACCATAATTGAACATGGAATTGGCGTTTGACGCCAACGTTTCACCATTTTCTGGCGTTTAAATGCCAGAACTGGGCATCCACTGGGCGTTTAATGCCAGTTTGTCACCCTTTTCTGGTGTTTGGATGCCAGAATCATTCCTCTCTAGGCTCTTACTATCCTCAGAGGGATTTTAGATAGTATTATGTTCATCCTCTATTAGTTGTTCTTTCCTTGGCTTTCTGGTGCTTTAAGTTGATGTATTTAATATTTTTCCACTCCTTAATTAAACAACTTGACATTCTTCTGTTATTTGTTTAGATAACTGTCGTCTTGTCTGGTCAAGTTGTGCTTCCATATTCTTATTAGCATCCTGAGTATCTTGTAACATTTCTTTAAATTTTGCTAACTGTTTTGTCAGAGTAAGTAATTGCTGGTTGAGTTCAGCAACTTTTTCTAGAGGACTAAGGTCAGTAGATACTGTTTTAGCCTCTTCCTTCATAGAGGACTCACTACTCAAGTACAGATGCTGATTTCTAGCAACAGTATCTATAAGCTCTTGAGCCTCTTCAATTGTCTTTCTCATGTGTATAGATCCACCAGCTGAGTGGTCTAGAGATATCTGAGCTTTTTCTGTACGCCCATAGTAGAAGATGTCTAACTGCACCCATTCTGAAAATATTTCAGAGGGGCATTTCCTTAGCATCTCTCTGTACCTCTCCCAGGCATTGTAAAGGGATTCATTATCCTCTTGCTTAAAGCCTTGGATATCCAGCTTTAGTTGTGTCATCCTCTTGGGAGGGAAATATTGATTTAGAAATTTTTCTGACAACTATTTCCATGTCCTTATGCTAGCCTTAGGTTGGTTATTTAACCACCTCTTAGCTTGGTCTTTTACAGCAAATAGAAATAGTAATAATCTGTAGATATCCTGGTCTACTTGTAAGAACTGTGCCAGAAACTCAGTAGGTTCTTTCTGTGGTACTTTTAGTCAAAAAAATTTCTCATGTATTGCTCACTAAAACTTGAATTCAAAAGAAAAAGAAGTGATGTATTGCATGAGAAATTGAGTTATATTTAAGAGTAGCCTTTGAACAGTGCATGACATGAACAGTGCATATTTGAATTTGAATCAAAGGATGTTGATGTATAAGGAACAGGAATTTAGAGAATTATTATGACTTCTCTGAAATAAATAAAAATTTAATCCTTGAAGCTAAAGAAACAGCAAAAAGAAAAGAAAAAAAGAAACTATAAAAGCAAGGTCCAAGGCTCTGAGCATCAATGACTAGGGAGGTCAGACATGATTAAAAGCTCAAAGAGTTATTTCCCTAGTCATATGCTTGTGGTGTGATTGTGTCAAGTAATCCTTGAGACAGAACACTTAGAGTCGAGACCAAGTGCGTTAAACCGAGTATGCCAAAGGCTTTGAGCACCACTGTCTAGGAGTAACTAAAAGAAAAATCATAACTTAAAGGAAGTTTCCCAGTTAAGTGCTTGTGGTGTTTCTGTATCAAGTAACCCTTGAGACAAAATATTTAAAGTCACGGCTAGGGTCAAGGTGCAAAGCACCAAAGAAAAAAAATAATAATAAAAAATAAATTAAAGAAAATTATGCTGTGTTAGGATTAAACTGGAGTATAAAGATCAGAGAATTCATAATATGATCCGGATTCTAATTCCGAATGACACTGACATTCCTCTGATTTAAAGGAGAGTGAGATGCCAAAACTGTTCAAAATTACAATGAATAAATCCCATTTTAAGAAGAGACATGAGCTTAATCGAACTCTCATTCTCATGCAAATTCACATCCTTAGCCTATATTAGTTTGGTTGATTGAGGATAAGCAATAATTCAAATTTGGTGTTGTGATGCGTGAGCATTTTTCTTATCTTTTCCTAGTAAATTTGCATTTAAATTGTTACGTTTAATCAAGAATTAATTGTCTTTTAGCCACTATAGATGCTACTTTGAGTCTTGTGCAATTCTGTTTATTATAGGTAGCATTCAACTGGATTTGATGGAGTTTTTGCAGCACAAGAATTAAAGGAGATGACAGCGAGGAGCAACGCGTGTGCGTACCTGACGCGTGCGCGTGATTTGGAGCTTTCCATGGCGACGCGTGCGCATGCCTGATGCATGCGCATGAAAGGCGAGGTTGCACAGTGACGTGACACACAGAATAGACCATCGACGTACGCGTGACTGACGCGTACGCGTGACATGCACGACGTGCAGAGAATGCAGAAAATGCTGAGTGCGATTTTTGGGCCCCATTTTGGCACTCAAGTAATGCGCAGCTCTCTGCCAAGTTAGGCGCAAATCCAGTGAAGCCAAGTGATCCCCACATTACAAGGCGTGGATTATTTAATTGATTCTAATTCAAATTTGAATTTGAAAATAGGAAAAGATATTATCTTAATTTTAGATATTAGATTTTAAATTAATTAGGATTAGTTATAAAAAGGAGAAACTTTTCTTCTTTAGGGGGATTCCAGGGGATTCCATTAGGAAATTCTATACCAATTTACATTCTGTATTCCACAGTTTACCTGAATCCTTATTTTCTTCTCTGAACCGTGAGCAACTAAACCTCCATTGTTAAGGTTAGGAGCTCTGTCTATTTGTATGGATTGATTTTATTGCTTTTTCTATTTTAATTCAGCTATGGATTTATAATTTAAGAATTGTTTTCGCTCTTTATGTTATGAATTTGGGTGGAACGGAAGTATAACCCTCTTTCTATTTGAGTTCTTATATAACTTGGAAAAGCTCTTTACTTGAACAACAGCTTGAAAACACATTCTCCTAAATTTTAATTATCTGGACTTAACGGGATACGTGACATATAATCCTTTTATTTTTGAGTAATTAGAGTTTTTGTGGCATATAAACTGGAATTAGATCATCACCCTCTAATTGGAATTAATTGACCAAGGAATTGGCAGTTGATGAATTTTAGGGGAGACTAGAAAGGTCTAAGGAATTAGGGTCTAGTCACATATAGTTTGCCATAAATTAAATCCTACATGATTAAAATAGTTAGTAAGAAAAGTTAATCCGGAAAAATAGATAACTCTAAAACCTTAACTACCCTCTCCATACTTTATTCCCAACCTATTTACTTTACTATTTTAATTTCTGTACAATTGTTTAATGCTCTTTGAACATCTCAAAACCATTTTTTGCTTGCCTACTTAAGTAAATCAATCAATCATTGTTTCTTGATCCATCAATCCTCGTAGGATCGACCCTCACTCACCTGGGGTATTACTTAGTACGACCCGGTGCACTTGCCGGTTAGTCTATGGTTGCAAAAACTGCACCAGTGGTCTGGGCTGTTACAGATGATATCAGAGCTGGAGCCCATATCGATGTACCAGCGAGGGTGCTAGGCTCCCTTAGGGTGGTGGATTGTAAGGTCCCATATCGGTTGGGGAGGGGAACGAAGCATGCCTTATAAGGGTGTGGATACCTCTTCCTAGCATGACGCATTTTGACGAGTGAGTGTGGGGGTTTCGGCTATTATCCCTATCGTCAAAGGCAAAACCGTGAGGCCTTGTGTGCTCAAGTGGACAATATCGTGCTAGTGGGTGGTCTGGGCTATTGCAGATAGTATCAGAGCCGGATCCCGGATCGATATGCCATCGAGGGCGCTGGGCTCCCTTAGAGGGTGGATTCCCTTATGGTGGTAGATTGTAAGGTTCCACATCAGTTGGGGAGGGGAACGAAGCATACCTTATAACGGTGTGGATACCTCTCCCTAGTATGATGCATTTTAACGAGTGAGTGTGGGGGCATCGGCTATCATCCCTATCGTCAAAGGAAAAACCGTGAGGCCTTGTGTGCCAATGTAGACAATATCGTGCTAGTGGGTGGTCCAGGCTGTTACATATTCTAGAAATATGATAAGATTCCTCACTTTGTTTAACATTCAATGTAGAAAATTATTTTAAGCGTGAAATGAAACTGTTCCAACACAATAAAATACATCAAGGATAACTTTATGGGGGACCATGGCAGTTTACACAAGGTTCGTTAATTTTGGTCATCATTCAATTAATTAGTATAGTAAAATTTCATGGCTGTTTTTGTTAAAAATTATCTTCTGAATGTTGTTGCAGAATATTGTGCCAATTTACCTTAATGGCCATTGGTTTCACATAGTGATTGATTTGCTTCTTGAGACCGTGAGATATCTACACTCGTTTAAACATTGCATATTGATGACAGAGTGTAAGAGTGTATTTGATGATGTGTTAAATTACCTTGAAAAGTTTTTATCCGACAATGACTTTCAATACACACCTTCATTAAACACCTTGATGATTTTTTTAAAATGGTATGAATTGCATTTTAGATAGAAGCTTCTTCCACATCATCCATGGCTTTACTACAACAATTATAATCCAAACATGGACCGGGATGACATGCCACATGTAAGTGCTTAAATTTTAGGATGACGTTTGTATTAGCAAAATTTTTTACTTTTTGATACACAAAAAAGTATTATGTATAAATTTGTGTGTATGCTTTGATTAAATAATTAATATTCATATTATTTTTATAGTGTTTGGTCCTTTTATTTCGTTCAATTAAAGAGATGAAATTTTTTTATAAAGAATTGGTCATTGCTGCTTACATCTTTGGAAACAGTTTGAAACCAGAGTAAGTAATGCTAGTTTATTAATCATTTTAATTGCTAATTTGTCACATAATTATTTTTTTATCCTTTTCTAATACCATAGTATAATACTCTAATTTTATGATTTTAGAGAAGTGCGTGTTCCAAACCATCATTGTCATGGAACATGCAAGACTTTTCCGACAATTATCCCCAGCACGTCGATAATTGGTGATGTAAGAATTATTTCTGCAGTATTTAGTTATTATTCTTGAAAAATTATAAAATTTATATTAGTGCAGCATAACCATGATTGTCTATGCTCCACAGGTCCTTATCTTAGTTTGTTCGAGGCTCACTAAAGGGCCATTTGGGCCAAGAGAAAACAAATACAAAAACCAATGGTATTTGGCACCAATATTCTCCATAAGTTTATTAGCAGTTCAAAATTTAGTCTTCAATATTAATATATCTTCCTAGATATACTAGAAATATAATTAGATTCATCACTATGTTCAATATTCAATGTAGCAAATTATTTTAAGACTGAAACAGAATTGTTCCAGCACAACAAAATACATCAAGGATAACTTCATGGGAGACCTTGGCGATTTACACAAGTTTCGTTAATTTTGGTCAATATTCAATTAATTAGTATAGTAATATTTCATGGCTGTTTTTGTTAAAAATTATCTTCTGAATGTTGTTGTAGATTTTTATGCCAATTTACCTTAATGGCCATAGATTCTCATAGTGATTGATTTACTTTATGAGACCGAAAGATATCTAGACTCGTTCACACAATGCACATTAATGACAGAGCGTAAGAGTGTATTTGATGAAGTGTTAAATTACTTGGAGAAATTTGTATCCGACAATAACTTCCAAGAAACACCTTCATTAATACCTTGGTAATGTGTTAAAATGGTATAAATTTCATTTTGGAAAGAAATTTCCTCCACATCATCCATGGCTTTACTACAACAATTATAATCCATACATGGACGGAGATGACGTGATACGTATAAGTGCTTAAATTTTTGGATGACATTAGTATTAACAAAATTTTTTACTTTTGATACACAAAATTTATTATTTATAATTTTGTGTGTATACTTTGATTAAATAATTAATATTCACATTATTTTTAGTGTTTAGTCCTTTTATTTTGATCAATTAAAGAGATGAATTTTTTTTATAAAGAACTAGCCATTGCTTCTTACATCTTTGGAAACAATTTGGAAGCAGAGTAAGTAATTCTAGTTTATTAATCATTTTAATTGCTAACTTGTCACGTAATTATTTTTTTAACCTTTTCTAATACTACAGTTTAATACTCTAATTTTATGATTTTAGAGAAGTGCTTGATCCAAACGATCATTGTCATGGAACACACAAGACTTTTTTTACTATTATGCCCCGCAAGCCATTAATTGGTGATGTAAGAATTATTTTTGCAGAATTTATGTTTTATGCTTGTAAAATTATAAAATTTAGATTAGTGCAATGAAACAATGATTGTATGTGCTCCGCAGGTCCATATCTTAGTTTGTATGATGCTCAGCAAGGGCCATTTGGGCCAAGAGAAAACAAATATGGCAACCAATGATATTTGCAACCAACATTCTCTGTAAGTTTATTAGCAGTTCGAAATTTTGTCTTCAATATTAATATATCTTCCTAGATATACTAGAAATATAATAAGATTCCTCTCTTTGTTCAATATTTAGTCACACAAATTATTTTAAGCCCAAAACAGAATTGTTCCAGCGTAATAAAATTCATTAAGGATAACTTCATCGGAGATCTCGGTGGTTTACACAAGGTTCGTTAATATTGATCAGCATTCAATTAATTAGTACGGTAATATTTCATGGTTGTTTTTGTTAAAATTATCTTCTTAAAATTGTTGTAGATTTTTTTGCCAATTTACTTTAATGACCATTGGTTTCTCGTAGTGATTGATTTGCTTATTGAGACTGTGAGATATCGAGACACCTTCAAACATTGCACATTGATGACAGAATGTAAGAGTGTATTTCATGATGTGTTAAATTACCTTGAGAAGTTTTAATCCGACAATAACTTCCAAGAAACACATTCATTTAACACCTTGATGATGTGTTAAAATGGTATGAATTACATTTTGGAGAAAATGTTCCTCCACATCATCCATGGCTTTACTACAACAATTACAATCCAAACGTGGACTAGGATGACATGCCACATGTAAGTACTTAAATTTTACGATGACATTAGTATTAGCAAAATTTTTTACTTTTGATACACAAAAAAGTATTTTGTATAATTTTGTGTTTATACTTTGATTAAATAATTAATATTCACATTATTTTTATAGTGTTTGAACCTTTAATTTCTGTCAATTAAAAAGATGAAATTTTTTTATAAAGAACTGGTCATTGCTTCTTACATCTTTGGAAACCATTTGGAACCAGAATAAGTAATACTAGTTTATTAATCATTTTAATTGCTAATTTGTCACGTAATTATTTTTTAACCTTTTCTAATACCACATTATAATACTCTAATTTTCTAATTTTAGTGAAGTACTCTGGTGCACGAAATTGTGATCATCAATGACGCCATCAACATGGTACGCTCAATTGCAATATCAACTATTTATCACAACTTCGCACAACTAACCAGCAAGTGTACTGGGTCGTCCAAGTAATAAACCTTACGCGAGTAAGGGTCGATCCCACAGAGATTGTTGGTATGAAGCAAGCTATGGTCACCTTGTAAATCTTAGTCAGGCAAACTCAAATGGTTATGAATGATGAATAAAACATAAAGATAAAGATAGAGATACTTATGTAATTCATTGGTGGGAATTTCAGATAAGCGTATGAAGATGCTTTGTCCCTTCCATCTCTCTGCTTTCCTACTGTCTTCATCCAATCCTTCTTACTCCTTTCCATGGCAAGCTGTATGTAGGGTTTCACCATTGTCAGTGGCTACCTCCCATCCTCTCAGTGAAAATGTTCAACGCACCCTGTCACGGCACGGCTAATCATCTGTCGGTTCTCAATCAGGTTGGAATAGAATCCAGTGATTCTTTTGCGTCTGTCACTAACGCCCAGCCTTCAGGAGTTTGAAGCTCGTCACAGTCATTCAATCATTGAATCCTACTCAGAATACCACAGACAAGGTTTAGACCTTTCCAATTCTCTTGAATGCCGCCATCAGTTCTAGCTTATACCACGAAGATTCCGATCAAGGGATCCAAGAGATAAACATTCAAGCCTTGTTTGCTTGTAGAACAGAAGTGGTTGTCAGGCACTCGTTCATAAGTGAGAATGATGATGAGTGTCACATAATCATCACATTCATCATGTTCTTGGGTGCAAATGAATATCTTAGAACAAGAATAAGCTGAACTGAATAGAAGAACAATAGTAATTGCATTAATACTCGAGGTACAGCAGAGCTCCACACCTTAATCTATGGTGTGTAGAAACTCCACCGTTGAAAATACATAAGAATAAGGTCTAGGCATGGCCGTGAGGCCAGCCTCCCAATGATCTAAGATAGCATAAGAATAAAGATAGCTACCAAGATGAAAATACAATAGCAAAAGGTCTTATTTATAAAGAACTAGTAGCCTAAGGTTTACAAAGATGAGTAAATGACATAAAAATCCACTTCCGGGCCCACTTGGTGTGTGCTTGGGCTGAGCATTGAAGCATTTTCGTGTAGAGATTTCTCTTGGAGTTAAACGCCAGCTTTTGTGCCAGTTTGGGCGTTTAACTCCCATTCTTGTGCCAGTTCCGGCGTTTAATGCCGGGCAGTTTTGAGCTGATTTGGAACGCCGGTTTGGGCCATCAAATCTCGGACAAAGTATGCACTATTATATATTTTTGGAAAGCCCAGGATGTTTACTTTCTAACGCCGTTGAGAGCGCGCCAATTGGGCTTCTGTAGCTCCAGAAAATCCACTTCGAGTGTAGGGAGGTCAGAATCCAACAGCATCTGCAGTCCTTTTCAGCCTCTGAATCAGATTTTTGCTCAAGTCCCTCAATTTCAGCCAGAAAATACCTGAAATCATAGAAAAACACACAAACTCATAGTAAAGTCCAAAAAAGTGAATTTTAACTAAAAACTAACTAAAACATACTAAAAACAATGCCAAAAAGCGTACAAATTATCCGCTCATCACAACACCAAACTTAAATTGTTGCTTGTCCCCAAGCAACTGAAAATCAAATAAGATAAAAAGAAGAGAATATGCAATGAATTCCAAAAATATCTATGAAGATCATTATTAATTAGATGAGCGGGGCTTTTAGCTTTTTGCTTCTGAACAATTTTGGCATCTCACTCTATCCTTTGAAATTCAGAATGATTGGCTTCTATAGGAACTCATAATCCAGATAGTGTTATTGATTCTCCTAGTTAAGTATGATGATTCTTGAACACAGCTACTTTATGAGTCTTGGCCGTGGCCCAAAGCACTTTGTCTTCCAGTATTACCACCGGATACATACATGCCACAGACACATAATTGGGTGAACCTTTTCAGATTGTGACTCAGCTTTGCTAGAGTCCCCAATTAGAGGTGTCCAGGGTTCTTAAGCACACTCTTTTTGCCTTGGATCACACTTTTATTTCTTTCTTTTTCTTTCTTTTTCTCTTTCTCCTTTTTTCTTCGCTTCTTTTTTTTTTGTATTCACTGCTTTTTCTTGCTTCAAGAATCATTTTTATGATTTTTCAGATCCTCAGTAACATGTCTCCTTTTTCATCATTCTTTCAAGAGCCAACATTCATGAACAACAAATTCAAAATACATATGCACTGTTCAAGCATACATATGCACTGTTTAAGCATACATTCAGAAAACAAAAGTATTGCCACCACATCAAAATAATTAATCTGTTATAAAATTCAAAATTCATGCAATTCTTCTCTTTTTCAATTAAGAACATTTTTCATTCAAGAAAGGTGATGGATTCATAGGACATTCATAACTTTAAGGCATAGACACTAAGACACTAATGATCAAAAGACACAAACATAGATAAACATAAGCATGATTTTTCGAAAAACAGAAAAATAAAGAACAAGGAGATTAAAGAACGGGTCCACCTTAGTGATGGCGGCTTGTTCTTCCTCTTGAAGATCTTATGGAGTGCTTGAGCTCCTCAATGTCTCTTCCTTGCCTTTGTTGCTCCTCTCTCATGATTCTTTGATCTTCTCTAATTTCATGGAGGAGGATGGAATGTTCTTGGTGCTCCACCCTTAGTTGTCCCATGTTGGAACTCAATTCTCCTAGGGAGGTGTTGATTTGCTCCCAATAGTTTTGTAGAGGAAAGTGCATCCCTTGAGGCATCTTAGGGATTTCATGATGAGAGGGATCTCTTGTTTGCTCCATCTTTTTCTTAGTGATGGGCTTGTCCTCATCAATGGGGATGTCTCCCTCTATGTCAATTCCAACTGAATAACAGAGATGACAAATGAGATGAGAAAAGGCTAACCTTGCCAAGGTAGAGGACTTGTCCGCCACCTTATAAAGTTCTTGGGCTATAACCTCATGAACTTCTACTTCTTCTCCGATCATGATACTATGAATCATGATGGCCCGCTCTAGAGTAATTTCAGACCGGTTGCTAGTGGGAATGATTGAGCATTGGATAAACTCCAACCATCCCCTAGCTACGGGCTTGAGGTCATGCCTTCTCAATTGAACCGGCTTTCCTCTTGAATCTCTCTTCCATTGGGCGCCCTCTTCACAAATGACTGTGAGGACTTGGTCCAACTTTTGATCAAAGTTGACCCTTCTAGTGTAAGGGTGTTCATCTCCTTGCATCATGGGCAAGTTGAATGCCAACCTTACATTTTCTAGACTAAAATCCAAGTATTTTCCCTGAACCATTGTAAGCCAATTCTTTGGGTCCGGGTTCACACTTTGATCATGGTTCTTGGTGATCCATGCATTGGCATAGAACTCTTGAACCATTAAGATTCCGACTTGTTGAATGGGGTTGGTAAGAACTTCCCAACCTCTTCTTCGGATCTCATGTCGGATCTCCGGATATTCACTCTTTTTGAGTTTAAAAGGGACTCGGGGATCACCTTCTTCAAGGCCTCAACTTCATAGAAGTGGTCTTGATGCACCCTTGAGATGAATCTCTCCATCTCTCATGACTCAGAGGCGGAAGCTTTTGCCTTCCCTTTCCTCTTTCTAGAGGTTTCTCCGGCCTTGGATGCCATAAATGGTTATGGAAAAACAAAAAGCAATGCTTTTACCACACCAAACTTAAAAGATTTGCTCGTCCTCGAGCAAAAGAAGAAAGAAGAGAGTAGAAGAAGAAGAAATAGAGGAGATGGAGATGGCTTTGTGGTTCGGCCAAAGGGGGAAAAGTAGTGTTTAGGTTGTGTGAAAATGAAGGAGTGAAGATGGGTTTATATAGGGGTGGAGAGAGGGGTAGGGTTCGGTTATGGAAGGTTGGGTTTGGGAGGGAAAGTGTTTTGAATTTGAATGGTGAGTTAGGTGGGGTTTTATGAAGGATGGATGTGAGTGGTGAAGAGAAAGATGGGATTTGATAGGTGAAGGGTTTTTGGGGAAGAGGTGTTGAGGTGATTGGTGAATGGGTGAAGAAGAGAGAGAGTGGTGGGGTAGGTGGGGATCCTGTGGGGTCCACAGATCCTGAGGTGTCAAGGAAAAGTCATCCCTGCACCAAGTGGCGAGCAAAATTGCTCCATGTGCCAATTCTGGCGTTAAACACCGGGCTGATGCCCATTTCTGGCGTTTAACGCCAACTTCTTGCCCTTTCCTGGCGTTTAACGCCAGTCTGGTGCCCCTTTCTGGCGTTAAACGCCCAGAATGGTGCCAGACTGGGCGTTAAACGCCCAATTGCTAGCTTCACTGGCGTTTAAACGCCAGCAAGTTCTCCTCCAGGGTGTGCTATTTTTCTTCCTGTTTTTCTTTCTGTTTTTGCTTTTTCAATTGATTTTATGACTTCTCATGATCATCAACCTACAGAAAACATAAAATAACAAAGGAAAATAGATAAAATATAACATTGGGTTGCCTCCCAACAAGCGCTTCTTTAATGTCAGTAGCTTGACAGAGGGCTCTCATGGAGCCTCACAGATGCTCAGAGCAATGTTGGCACCTCCCAACACCAAACTTAGAGTTTGAATGTGGGGGCTCTGTTTGGCTCTGTTTTGAGAGAAGCTCTTCATGCTTCCACTCCATGGTTACAGAGGGATATCCTTGAGCCTTAAACACAAGGGATTCTTCATTCACTTGAATGATCAATTCTCCTTTGCCCACATCAATCACATCCTTTGCTGTGGCTAGGAAGGGTCTGCCAAGGATGATGGATTCATCCATGCACTTCCCAGTCTCTAGGACTATGAAATCAGCAGGGATGTAATGGTCTTCAATCTTTACCATAACATCCTCTACAAGTCCATAAGCTTGTTTTCTTGAATTGTTTGCCATCTCTAGTGAGATTTTTGCAGCTTGCACCTCAAAGATCCCTAGCTTCTCCATTACAGAGAGAGGCATGAGGTTTACACTTGACCCTAGGTCACACAAGGCCTTCTTGAAGGTCATGGTGCCTATGGCACAAGGTATTGAGAACTTCCCAGGATCTTGTCTCTTTTGAGGTAATCTCTGCCTAGACAAGTCATCCAGTTCTTTGGTGAGCAAAGGGGGTTCATCCTCCCAAGTCTCATTACCAAATAACTTGTCATTTAGCTTCATGATTGCTCCAAGGTATTTAGCAACTTGCTCTTTAGTGACATACTCATCCTCTTCAGAGGAAGAATACTCATCAGAGCTCATGAATGGCAGAAGTAAATCCATTGGAATCTCTATGGTCTCAGTGTGAGCCTCAGATTCCCATGGTTCCTCATTGGGGAACTCATTGGAGGCCAGTGGACGTCCATTGAGGTCTTCCTCAGTGGCGTTCACTGCCTCTCCCTCCTCTCCTAGTTCGGCCATGTTGGTCATGTTGATGGCCTTGCATTCTCCTTTTGGATTCTCTTCTGTATTGCTTAGAAGAGTACTAGGAGGGAGTTTAGTAATTTTCTTACTCAGCTGACCCACTTGTGCCTCCAAATTCCTAATGGAGGACCTTGTTTCAGCCATGAAACTTTGAATGGTTTTGATTAGATCAGAGACCATGGTTGCTAAGTCAGAGTGGCTCTACTTAGAATTCTCTGTCTGTTGCTGAGAAGATGATGGAAAAGGCTTGCCATTGCTAAACCTGTTTCTTCCACCATTATTGTTGTTGAAACCTTGTTGAGGTCTCTGTTGATCCTTCCATGAGAGATTTGGATGATTTCTCCATGAAGGATTATAGGTGTTTCCATAGGGTTCTCCCATGTAGTTCACCTCTTCCATTGAAGGGTTCTCAGGATCATAAGCTTCTTTTTCAGATGAAGCGTCCTTAGTACTGCCTGGTGCATTTTGCATTCCAGACAGACTTTGAGAAATCATATTGACTTGCTGGGTTAATATTTTATTCTGAGCCAATATGGCATTCAAAGTATCAATCTCAAGAACTCCTTTCTTCTGATTAGTCCCATTGTTCACAGTATTCCTTTCAGAAGTGTACATGAATTGGTTATTTGCAACCATTTCAATTAGTTCTTGAACTTCTGTAGGCGTCTTCTTCAGATGAAGAGATCCTCCAGCAGAGCTATCCAAAGACATCTTGGACAGTTCAGACAGACCATAATAGAAAATACTTATGATGCTCCATTCAGAAAGCATATCAGAGGGACACTTTCTGATCAATTGTTTGTATCTTTCCCAAGCTTCATACAGGGATTCTCCTTCCTTCTGTCTAAAGGTTTGGACTTCCACTCTAAGCTTACTCAATTTTTGAGGTGGAAAGAACTTTGCCAAGAAGGCATTGACTAGCTTTTCCCAAGAGTTCAGGCTTTCTTTAGGTTGTGAGTCCAACCATATCCTAGCTCTGTCTCTTATAGCAAAAGGGAATAGCATAAGTCTGTAGACCTTAGGGTCAACACCATTAGTCTTGACAGTGTCACAGATTTGCAAGAATTCAGCTAAAAACTGATGAGGATCTTCCAATGGAAGTCCATGGAACTTGCAATTCTGTTGCATTAGAGAAACTAATTAAGGCTTAAGCTCAAAGTTGTTTGCTCCAATGGCAGTGATAGAGATGCTTCTCCCATAGTAGTCGGGAGTAGGTGCAGTAAAGTCACCCAGCACCTTCCTTGCATTATTGTTGTTGTTTTCGGCTGCCATGGGTTCTTCTTCTTTGAAGATTTCTGTTAGGTCCTCTACAGAGAGTTGTGCCTTAGCTTCTCTTAGCTTTCGCTTCAAGGTCCTTTCAGGTTCAGGGTCAGCCTCAACAAGAATGCTTTTGTCTTTGCTCCTGCTCATATGAAAGAGAAGAGAACAAGGGAATATGGAATCCTCTATGTCACAGTATAGAGATTCCTTGAGGTGTCAGAGGAAAAGAAAAATAGAAGGAAGAAGTAGAAGAATTCGAACTTATCAAGAAAGACGGAGTTCGAAATGTGCATTAAGGAATAGTGTTAGTCCATAAATAGAAGGATGTGAAAAGAGGGGAAGAAATTTTCAAAAACAAATTAAAGAGATTTTAAAAAAACATTTTGAAAAAGACTAATTGATTTTCGAAAACTAAGAGTGAAAAAGAAATCAAGTGTTTTTTTGAAAAAGATTTTGAAATTAGAAATCAACAAGATATGATTGAAAACTATTTTGAAAAAGATGTGATTAAAATATATGATTTGAAAAGTTATGGTTTTAAAAAGATGTGATTGAGAAGATGTGATTTGAAAAACAATTTAAAAAGATTTGATTTTAAAAAAAATTAATGACTTGGCTAACAAGAAAAGATATGATTCAAACATTAAACCTTTCTCAACAGAAAAGGCAACATACTTGAAATGTTGAATCAAATCATTAATTGATAGCAAGCATTTTTGAGAATGTAAAGAAATTGATTTTGAAAATATATGATTGAAAAGATTTGATTTGAAAAAGACTTGATTTTGAAAAAAAAAATTTGAAAACTTGAAAAAAATTTGAACTGAAAACAGAATCTTCCCTCTTGTGCCATCCTGGCGTTAAACGCCCAGAATGGTGCACATTCTGGCATTTAACGCCCAAAGCACTACCCTTTTGGGCGTTAAACACCCAGCCAGGCATTCTGGCTGGCGTTTAAACGCCAGTTTGCCTTCCTTACTGGGCGTTTTGAACGCCCAGCTTTTTCTGTGTAATTCCTCTGCTGTATGTTTTGAATCTTCAATTCTCTGTATTATTGACTTGAAAAGACACAAATTAAAAATATTTTTGGATTTTTAATAATGAGGAATAATCAAAATGCAACTAAAATCAAATAACAATGCATGCAGGACACCAAACTTAGCAGTTTGTATACTACTGACACTAACAAAATGAGAATGCATATGAGAAACACAAACACTCAAGTCAAGAAAATTTAAAGATCAGAGTAATGAAATCATCAAGAACATCTTGAAGATCACTTAAGACACATGAATGAATGCAAGAAGAACAGAAACATGCAATTGACACCAAACTTAAAATGAAACACTAGACTCAAACAAGAAATATTTTTGGATTTTATGATTTTGTAATTTTTTTGTGCTTTTTCGAAAATTAAGTGGAAAAGAAAATAAAGATATCAAAATTCTTAATGAGAATTCCAGGAATCATTGCAATGCTAGTCTAAGACTCCGGTCCAGGAATTAGACATGGCTTCATAGCCAGCCAAGCTTTCAAAGAAAGCTCCGGTCCAAAACACTAGACATGGCCAATGGCCAGCCAAGCCTTAGCAGATCATTGCTCCAACAACAAGATTGATAGAAATCAACAAGCTCTTGTGATGATAGGTTGAAACCTCGGTCCAATAAAATTAGACATGGCTTCACAGCCAGCCAAACTTCAACAGATCATCATGAAACTTTTGAATTCATTCTTAAGAATTCTGAAAAAAAAAATGCCTAATCTAAGCAATAAGATGAACCGTCAGTTGTCCAGACTTAAACAATCCCCGGCAACGGCGCCAAAAACTTGGTGCACGAAATTGTGATCATCAATGGCGCCATCAACATGGTACGCTCAATTGCAATCTCAACTATTTATCACAACTTCGCACAACTAACCAGCAAGTGTACTGGGCCGTCCAAGTAATAAACCTTACGCGAGTAAGGGTCGATCCCACAGAGATTGTTGGTATGAAGCAAGCTATGGTCACCTTGTAAATCTTAGTCAGGCAAACTCAAATGGTTATGAATGATGAATAAAACATAAAGATAAAGATAGAGATACTTATGTAATTCATTGGTGGGAATTTCAGATAAGCGTATAAAGATGCTTTGTCCCTTCCATCTCTCTACTTTCCTACTGTCTTCATCCAATCTTTCTTACTCCTTTCCATGGCAAGCTGTATGTAGGGTTTCACCGTTGTCAGTGGCTACCTCCCATCCTCTCAGTGAAAATGTTCAACGCACCCTATCACGGCATGGCTAATCATCTGTCGGTTCTCAATCAGGTTGGAATAGAATCCAGTGATTCTTTTGCGTCTGTCACTAACGCCCAGCCTTCAGGAGTTTGAAGCTCATCACAGTCATTCAATCATTGAATCCTACTCAGAATACCACAGACAAGGTTTAGACCTTCCGGATTCTCTTGAATGCCGCCATCAGTTCTAGCTTATACCACGAAGATTCCGATCAAGGGATCCAAGAGATAAACATTCAAGCCTTGCTCGCTTGTAGAACAGAAGTGGTTGTCAGGCACTCGTTCATAAGTGAGAATGATGATGAGTGTCACATAATCATCACATTCATCATGTTCTTGGGTGCAAATGAATATCTTAGAACAAGAATAAGCTGAACTGAATAGAAGAACAATAGTAATTGCATTAATACTCGAGGTACAGCAGAGCTCCACACCTTAATCTATGGTGTGTAGAAACTCCATCGTTGAAAATACATAAGAATAAGGTCTAGGCATGGCCGTGAGGCCAGCCTCCCAATGATCTAAGATAGCATAAGAATAAAGATAGCTACCAAGATGAAAATACAATAGCAAAAGGTCTTAATGGCCATTGGTTTCTCATAGTGATTGATTTACTTCATGAGACCGTGAGATATCTACACTCATTTAAACATTGCAAATTTATAACAAAGTGTAAGCGTGTATTTGATGATGTGTTAAATTACCTTGAGAAGTTTTTATCTGACAATAACTTCCAAGAAACACCTTCATTTAACACCTGTTAAAATGGTATGAATTGCATTTTGGAGAGAGGCTTCCTCCACATCATCCGTGGCTTTACTACCACAATTACAATCCAAATATGGACTGTGTGACATGCCACGTGTAAGTGCTTAAATTTTAGGATGGCGTTAGTATTAGCAAAATATTTTACTTTTGATACCCAAAAAACGTATTATGTATAATTTTGTGAGTATACTTTGATTAAATAATTAATATTCACATTATTTTTATAGTGTTTGCACCTTGTATTTCGGTCAATTAAAGAGATGAAATTTTTTGATAAAGAACTGGCCATTAATGCTTACATCTTTGGAAACAGTTTGGATCCAGAGTAATTGATATTAGTTTATTAATCATTTTAATTTCTAATTTGTCACATAATTATTTTTTTAACCTTTTTAAATACAATAGTATAATACTCTAATTTTATGATTTTAATGAAGTGCGTGTTCCATACCATAATTGTCATGTGACACGGATGACTCTTCTGACTATTATGCCCGACAAACCAATAATTGGTGATGTAAGAATTATTTCTATAGTATTTATTTATTATTCCTGAAAAATTATAAAATTTATATTAGTGCAGCATAACCATAATTGTCTGTGCTCCACAGGTCGTTATCTTAGTTTGTTCAATGCTCACTAAAGGGCCATTTGGGCCAAGAGAAAACAAATACGAAAACCAATGGTATTTGCCACCAACGTTTTCCGTAAGTTTATTAGAGGTTCAAAATTTAGTATTCAATATTAATATATCTTCCTAGATATACTAGAAATATAATTAGATTCTTCACTTTGTTCAATATTCAATGTAGCAAATTATTTTAATCCCGAAACAGAACTGTTCCAGCACAATAAAATACATCAAGGATAACTTCATAGGAGATCTCAGCGGTTTACACAAGGTTCGTTAATTTTGGTCAACATTCAATTAATTAGTACCGTAATTTTGGTCAACATTCAATTAATTAGTACCGTAAAGTATTTCGTATAATTTTGTGTGTATACTTTGATTAAATAATTATTATTTTCACATTATTTATATAGTGTTTGTACCTTTTATTTCGGTCAACTAAAGGGATGAAGTTTTTTGGTAAAGAACATGCCATTGCTACTTACATCTTTGGAAATAATTTGTTACCAGAGTAAGTAATGCTAGTTTATTAATCATTTAAATTGCTAATCTGTCACATAATTATTTTTTAACATTTTCTAATACCACAGTATAATACTCTAATTTTATGATTTAAGAGAAGTGCTTGTTCCAAACAATTATTTTCATGGCATACGCAAGACTCTTCTGACTATTATGCCCGGCAAGATAATAATTGGTGATGTTAGAATTATTTCTGTAGTATTTATTTATTATGCTTGAAAAATTATAAAATTTAGATTAGTGCAGTATAACCATTGATTGTCTATGCTCCATAGCTCCTTTGCTTAGTTTATTCGATGCTCACCTAAGGGCCATATGAGCCAAGAGAAAACAAATATTACAACCAATAGTATTTGCCACCAACATTTTCTGAAGTTTATTAGCAGTTCGAAATTTAGTCTCCAATATTAATATATCTCCCTAGATACACTAGAAATATAATAAGATTCCTCACTTTGTTCAATAATCAATGTAGCAAATTATTTTAAGCC
Organism: Arachis hypogaea; assembly: GCF_003086295.3. Lineage (NCBI taxonomy): Eukaryota > Viridiplantae > Streptophyta > Magnoliopsida > Fabales > Fabaceae > Arachis > Arachis hypogaea. The sequence goes on from NC_092037.1 coordinate 58,058,481, forward strand.
AGAAACAAAACTGTTCCAACACAATAAAATACATCAAGGATAACTTTAACGGAGACCTTGGCGGTTTATACAGGTTTCGTTAATTTTGGTCAACATTTAATTAATTAGTATAGCAGTATTTCATGGTTGCTTTTGTTAAAAATTATCTTCTGAATGTTGTTGTTGATTCTTGTGCAAATTTACCTTAGTGGTCATCGGTTTCTCATAGTGATTCATTTGCTTCATGAGACCTTGAGATATCTGAAATAATTCAAACATTGAACATTGATGACAGAGCATAAGAGTGTATTTGATGATGGGTTATATTACCTTGAGAAGTTTTTATTTGACAATATCTTCCAAGAAACACCTTCATTTAACACCTTGATTGTGTGTTAAAATGATATTAATTGCTTTTTGGAGACAAGCTTCCTCTACATCATCCATGACTTTACTACAACAATTACAATCCAAACATGGACGGGCATGACATACCACGTTTAAGTGCTTAAATTTTAGGATGACGTTAGTATTAGCAAAATTTAATACTTTTGATACCCAGAAAAGTATTATGTATAATTTTGTATGTAAACTTTGATTAAATAATTAATATTCACATTATTTTTATAGTGTTTACACCTTGTATTTTGGTCAATTAAAGAAATAAATTTTTTTTATAAAGAACTCACATCTTTGGAAACAATTTAGATCCAGAGTAATTAATATTAGTTTATTAATCATTTTAATTGCTAATTTATCACATAATTATTTTTTTTAATATTTTTAAATATCATAGTATAATACTCTAATTTTATGATTTTAGAGAAGTGCTTGCTCCAAACGATCATTGTCATGACACACACAAGACTCTTTTGACTTTTATGCCTGGAAAGCCAATAATTGGTGATGTAAAAATTATTTCTGCAAAATTAGAAAATTTATATTAGTGCAGCATAACCATTGATTGTCTATGCTCCATAGGTCCTTATCTTAGTTTGTTTGACACTCACCAAATAACCATTTGGGCTAAGAGAAAACAAATATGGCAACCAATGGTATTTGACACCAACATTCTCCGTAAATTTATTAGTAGTTTGAAATTTGTCTTTAATATTAATATTTCTTCCTAGATATACTTGAATTATAATAAGATTCCTCACTTTGTTCAATATTCAATATAGCAAATTATTTTAAGCCTGAAGCAAAACTATTCCAACACAATAAAATACATCAAGGATAACTTTGTGGGAGACTTCGGTGGTTTATAAAAGGTTCATTAATTCTGATCAACATTCTATCAATTAGTATAGTAATATTTCATGGTTGTTTTTGTTAAAAATTATCTTCTGAATATTGTTGTTGATTTTTGTGCCAATTTACCTTAATGGCCATTGGTTTCTCATAGTGATTCATTTGCTTCATGAGACCGTGAGATATCTAAAATCATTCAAACATTGAACATTGATGACAGAGCGTAAGAGTGTATTTGATGATGTGTTAAATTACATTGGAAAGTTTTTATCCAACAATAACTTCCAAGAAACACCTTCATTTAACACCTTGATGATGTGTTAAAATGATATGAATTGCTTTTTGGAGAGAAGTGTCCTCCACATCATCTATGGCTTTACTATAACAATTACAATTCAAACATGGACGGAAATAACATGCCACGTGTAAGTGCTTAAATTTTAGGATGACGTTATTATTAGCAAAATTTTTTACTTTTGATACACAAAAAATGTATTATCAATAATTTTGTGTGTATACTTTGATTAAATATTTATTATTTTCACATTATTTTTATAGTGTTTGAACCTTTTATCAAGGTCAATAAAAGAGATGAAATTTTTTATAAAGAACTGGCCATTGCTTCTTACATCTTTGGAAACAATTTGAAACCAGAGTAAGTAATGCTAGTTTATTATTCATTTTAATTGCTAATTTGTCACGTAATTATTTTTTTAACCTTTTCTAATATCACAGTATGATACTCTAATTTTATAATTTAAGAAAAGTGCTTGTTCCAAATGATCATTGTCATGGCACACGCAAGACTCTTCTGACTATTATGCCCGGCAAGCCAATGATTGGTGATGTAAGAATTATTTCTGCAGTATTTACTTTTTATGCTTGCAAAATTATTAAATTTAGATTAGTGTAGCATAACCATGATTGTCTGTGCTCCACGGGTGCTTATCTTAGTTTATTCAATGCTCACCAAAGGGCCATTCGGGACAAGAGAAAACAAATGTTGCAACCAATGGTATTTGCCCCAACATTCTCCGTAAGTTTATTAGCAGTTCAAAATTTAGTCTTCAATATTAATATATCTTCCTAGGTATTCTAGAAATATAATAAAATTCTTTACTTTGTTCAATATTCAATGTAGCAAATCATTTTAACCCCGAAACAGAACCGTTCTAGCACAATAAAATACATCAAGGATAACTTCATGATAGACCTCGGTTGTTTACACAAGGTTTGTTAATTTTGGTCAACATTCAATTTATTAGTATACTAATATTTCATGGCTGTGTTTGTTAAAAACTATCTTCTGAATGTTATTGTAGATTTTTGTTGCAATTTACCTTAATAGCCATTAGTTTCTCATAGTGATTGATTTGCTTCATGAGACCGTGAGATATCTGGAATCATTCAAACATTGAACATTGACGACAGAACATAAGAGTTTATTTGATGATGTGTTAAATTACCTTAAGAAGTTTTTATCCGACAATAACTTCCAAGAAACACCTTCATATAACACCTTGATGATGTGTTAAAATGGTATGAATTGCATTTTGGAGAGAAGCTTCCTCCACATCATCTATGGTTTTAGTACAACAATTACAATCCAAACATGGACGGAGATGACATGTCACAATGAGTGCTTAAATTTTAGGATGACGTTCGTATTAGAAAATTTTTTTACTTTTGATACACAAAAAAGTATTATGTATAATTTTGTGTGTATACTTTGATTAAATAATTAATATTCACATTATGTTTATTGTGTTTGGAAATTTTATTTCGGTAAATTAAAGAGATAAAATTTTTTAATAGAGAACTGGCCATTGCTGCTTACATCTTTGGAAACAATTTGGATCCAAAGTAAGTAATATTAGTTTATTAATTATTTTAATTGCTAATTTGTCACGTAATTATTTTTTAACCTTTTCTAATACCATAGTATAATACTATAATTTTATGATTTTAGAGAATTACTTGTTCCAAACGATCATTTTCATGGCACACACAAGACTCTTCTGACTATTATGCCCGACAAGCCAATAATTGGTGATGTAAGAATTATTTCTACAGTATTTATTTATTATGCATGAAAATTATAAAATTTAGATTAGTGCAGCATAACCATTGATTGTCTGTGCTCTATAGGTTCTAATCATATTTTCTTCCATGCTCACAAAAGGGCCATTTGGGCCAAGAGAAAACAAATATGGCAACCAATGGTATTCGCCACCAACATTCTCTGTAAGTTTATTAGCAATTCAAAATTTAGTCTTCAATATTAATATATCTTCCAAGATATACTACAACTATAATAAGATTATTCACTTTGTTCAATATTCAATGTAGCAAATTATTTTAAAGCCGAAACAAAACCGTTCTAGCACAATAAAATACATCATGGTTAACTTTGTTGGAGGCCTCAGCAGTTTGCACAAGGTTCGTTCATTCTGGTCAACATTCAATTAACTAGTATACTAATATTTCATGGCTGTTTTTGTTAAAAATTATCTTCTAAATGTTGTTGTAGATTTTTGGGCCAATTTCCCTTAATGGCCATTGGTTTCTCAAAGTGATTGATATGCTTCAAGAGACCGTGAGATATTTGGAATAATTCAAACATTGAACATTGATGACCGAGCGTCAGAGTATATTTGACGATGTGTTAAATTATCTTGAGAAGTTTTTATCTGACAATAACTTCCAGGAAACACCTTCATTTAGCACCTTGATGATGTCTTATAATGGTATGAATTGCATTTTGGAGAGAAGCTTCCTGCACATCATCCATGGCATTACAACAACAATTACAATCCAAACATGGATAGGGATGACATGCCACGTGTAAGTGCTTAAATTTTAGGATGACGTTAGTATTAGCAAAATTTTTTATTTTTGATACACAAAAAATATATTATGTATAATTTTGTGTGTATACTTTATTAAATAATTAATATTCACATTATTTTTATAGTCTTTGGACCTTTTATTTCGGTCAATTAAAGAGATGAAATTTTTTGATAAAGAACTGGCTATTATTACTTATATCTTTGGAAACAATTTCGATCCAGAGTAAGTAATATTAGTTTATTAATCATTTTAATTGTTAATTTTTCATGTAATTATTTTTTTAACCTTTTCTAATACTATAGTATAATGCTCTAATTTCATGATTTTAGAGAATTTCTTGTTCCAAACGATCATTTTCATGGCACACGCAAAACTCTTCTGACTATTATGCCCAATAAGCCAATAATTGGTGATGTAAGAATTATTTCTGCAGTATTTATTTATTATTCTTGCAAAGTTATAAAATTTAGATTAGTGCAGCATAACCATGATTGTCTGTGCTACGTAGGTCCTTATCTTAGTTTGTTCAATTCTCACCAAAGTGCCATTTGAGCCAAGAGAAAACAAATATGGCAACCAATGATATTTTCCACCAACATTCTCTATAAGTTTATTAGCAATTCGAAATTTAGTCTTCAATATTAATATATCTTCCTATATATACTAGAAATATAATAAGATTCCTCACTTTGTTCAATATTCATTGTAGCAAATTATTTTATGTCCAAAACAGAACTGTTCCAACACAATATAATACATCAAGATTAACTTCGTGCGAGACTCGGCAGTTTACACAAGGTTTGATAATTTTGGCCAACATTTAATTAATTAGTATAGTAATATTTCATGGTTGTTTATGTTAAAAATTATATTCTGAATGTTGTTGTAGATTTTTGTGCCAATTTACCTTAATGGCCATTGGTTTCTCATAGTGATTGGTTTGCTTCATGAGACCGTGAGATATCTGGACTTGTTCACACATTGCGCATTGATGAGAGAGGTAAGAGTGTATTTGATGATGTGTTAAATTATCTTGAGAAGTTTTTATCCGACAATAACTTTCAAGAAACACCTTCAATTAGAAACCTTCATTTTCTAAGTATAAATTCAGTGAGCCAGTTGTCCCGCAATAATATGCCAAATCATAAGTTTAAAAATAAAAATTTCAAAGTACAGATTCAATTTTCTCGCTGCTTGTTCTTTTATTATATTGCTTTGTTAATATGTGCCTTGAATTCTGACAAAGGAATGACTGTGGTATTTAGGTCGCTCAATAGATGCTCCTCAACCATTATTAGAGACCCGATAAGACATGGGTGAGAAAAATATCATTGTTAATGAAGTTAAGTTTATTCCATTATCTAATATCATTGTTAATATTTGTTTAGTTGTCAATGATTACTCAAGGATCCGACTAGATGTAGATTTGGTGTATGGCGAGCACAACTCGAAGTGGGATATGATAAAGGAGCTCGTTGTTATTAATTGGAATAAAATGATGCAACAATCTGTGTAACACCCTGTTGCCCTAAGCCTTACCTCTAGCCGTAAAGCAAAGGATAACAAAGTGTCACGTTAGTTCTAAAGCTTATAATAGATAATATATATCCAAGAATTTATATAACTAGAAGCCTGGTGAAGGAATATAGCTCAAAGTCGCATAAAGCGGAATTACGAAACGCGAAACATTCACACACGATAACTAAACGCATAGGCACGGACAGAACAAGACATATTTATATATATATATATATATATATATATATATATATATATATATATATATATATATATATATAAGTATGATATATCAAAAAGAGGACTAGTCACAGCCTGTGGAGTTTAGGCCGGCTAGTCAAACTAAATACAACAGAGTTTTGAAGTTTTAAAACAGCAACAACCTATCTCTCAAAATTTTCAGAAATAAAGCATCTAAGGAAACAAAGTTACAAAAATATATAGGATGAGAGAGTAACTACATCGAACATATCAACCTACAAAAAGTGATAAAAGATCCTCCACTCTGTTACCATATCTGCAAACTCACCGTGGTGGGTTGCGACCTGCATCTGAAAAACAACAACAACATATGGTATGAGAATCGGAGGTTTTCAATATGATAACAGTGCCCAATATATAAGATGTAAGGTTCCGGGACGCCAAAGACAAACCTAGAACTTCACACCAAACAGATATTCAAGCTTAACGAAAATAAATAACTTAACCATAAACCATAAACAGGGTTATCTAAACTTAGGGGATTTTTAACTAATACCAATCACACTACTGTATCCCACAGCCTTCGCCAACCTACCCTCCACGCGATTCCATTGCCGCTGCCTACCTAACCTCCTCAGCACCAGACAATCACAAGTATATGCAAACAAATAATACATAGGTAATATTCATGTATAGCAAGTAATTCAATAAGCAGGTGGGCATATTTTACAATTAGGCAAACTGCAAGTAATTAAAGCAAACAAGCATATAAGAGATGCATATGATGAATGCCAGTCCTATTGGCTGTGATATCACATGTCGGTTATAGTGCTAAACCTGACACAAAATCCGGTCGGTAACTCCCGGATTAATCTCTCTGTTGCGCATACTTAGGACGAATAATTCTGAGGGATGAGTGCCCTACCACCTTCTCCATTTAAAGAGAAACGTTCCGAGGGAGAGTGCCCTACCACCTTTCTCTGGATCCTGCATGATTACGTGGGATAATGCCCTACCACCTTGCAACCAGAGAGAAAACGCATACTTCGGAGGAATAATTTCGAGGGATGAATGCCCTACCACCTTCTCCATGAGAGAAAAATGTGAGTGGGAAGTCCAGCTTCAACCCTTACATCTGAACGTAGGCGAGAGACTGCCACATCCCCTACGACGGAGAACAAAGCATATCACAATCACATAACCCATCTCAGAGACCATTGCTCATAGCACACTGCCATGCATACTCATTTCAATAACCGTAATCATTCATTTTCAAGTTCCAACCTCATCATCCATCATTAATATCTCAAGTTCATCATCAATCCGGCTCTCCATTAGTTCACAAGACAAATCCACCCAACTAGCATACCAAGCCTAAGTCACCGACTTCTAAACTCATGCACACATTACTAATTTAGTTTACTAACCCATCTCTATTATTCTTAAAGTCTAATTACCAGTTAGCAATCTTAAATAGTAGATAAAAAGTTTGGAAGGATAGAGAACCCTGAAAACAGAAGAGAAACCATTTTCAACAAAACAAGGTCTGTGCGTATGCACGCCCATGTGTGCATATGGATGCCATGTAAAACAGAGTCTGTGCGTACGCACACGCCAAAATTTAGACCATTCTGCATGCCCATCCATGCTCCACATACGTGGGAGGTCCAGTCAGAGAAGAATGCCCGCGTATGCACCATGGTGCCATGTACGCATGTGCTGCAGAATTCAAAAAAAATCAAGTTGCAGAAATTTCAGTTTTAAACTCCAAATTTTAAACGTTCATAACGTCCTCTACAAAACTTCATTTTCAACAAACGTTATATCATTTTAAAGCTCTTGAAATCATCTTTAATTTAAAATAAAGATCATTCAATTTTACTGTCTGAGGCTCAAGTTATGATCTGCCAAAGTTTACTAAAAATCAAGTTTTAGACCAAAAACATCAAAGTTCTCTAGTTTCCAAATTGCAAAACCAAACCAAACCAAAACATACCCAATCATCATAAAGCACTACCTCTTACATCAATTTACCATTTCATAGTATTTCCATCACTCCACACCTAATTCACTCAACGTTTCCACCATAAATCAACACAAATCTATAATTCCAATTCAATCTTTCCATATCAACAATTTAAACAATCTAATTCCTCGTATACACCCTTCATCAATTTACAACATCGTCACATCATAATCATCATATCACAATTATCATTTATACAATCAATATTCATTTCATCATCTACATATATTAACCAACATCAACAATTCCCATCATAATTCATCAAAATAATCATATTCATCAAAATCATCATACATCATCAATGTAACAGTTATCAAAAACCATTTCAATTATATCCTATAGTCCACTCGCCTAAGTGTCCAGAAACATTACATATTATATAGAAGAAACCGAAACCATACCTTAGCTGATTCCCAAAATGCACCAAACACCAAAACGAAACCACCAAGCTCGATCCAAACGCCTCAAACCAACTCCAACAAACATCAAAACTCAATCTAACATCATACAACATACCAACATCAAATATAGGGATCACAAAAATAACTAAACACAAGGTTTTAGTGAGACCTTACCTTACCCAACAATATTAGGGGCAAAATTCAACAATATTCCAATGCTAGATCACCCCTAAACAAACAAAACCACAAAATCTACTCAAAAACCAAACGTAAAAACGTGAAATCACTTAGGGCGGAAAACAGGAGTAGGAGACACGAGTTCTTACCAGAAATGCTTACTTAGAAATGACGGGCTCAGTGATTGCTCATCAATCGGAACTCCGTAACTCAAGTTATTGCTCCCAGAAGATGGTGATGAATAGTAACTTTTCTTCTCTTCTCTCTTCACAACCAACAATGCCCCTCTCTTATTTTAAGGCTAGAAATGAGCTGAAATGCTCATTAGCTATGTTTATATATGTTGGGCTTGGGCTCAACTTGGACCCGGTTCAACCTGTTAGCGTTTTAGGTCCTTTTGGCTCATTTTGGGACAAAACCTTTAAGATTAGCATTCAGTTTTCAATTCTAAATTATTTTTGTCCTTTCAATACAATAAATTTAATTTCCAAAATCTTATTTTTATCAATACGCGGTACCAGTCAGACTAGAGCCAGAAATGCTGGATTAAGTGCCGGTACATGTTTTTACAAAAAAATTTCATAAAAGATACATTTTCCCACTTAGAAAAATCCATTGAATTCAAATTTCACCTTTATATTTAAAAAAGAACACTTCTATATTTTTGAACATATTTTAGGTAATTAAATTATTATTTTATTAAATCGGTTTTATGTAAAAACTCTTGTTCTTACATCCTCCCCTCCTAATTAAGAATTTTGTCCCCAAAATTCGAATCGTGTGATATATCCTCTATGAAGCATTTTACCACCAATGTTGTCAACCCAAACAAGTCGTCAAAGCATCTCGTCCATCATAGTTCTACCGTGTCGATGTTCTCTCGCACCTTCCGTTGTGTCACTCTGATTATTCGTCATTAATAAGTCGAATTACTCCACTATGTCAAACTGAAATTTTTTTTTTAAACCAAATACTGCATTTATAACATTTTCCAAAACTGTCAAAACAAGTTCAATCTAAACCAGTTCATTCTTAAAGCTTTTTCAAAAGAGTCAAAATTATTTATTCGTAAATCAATCACTTTAAATCATGATTTTCTTAAATTCATTAAAATCCTTAAATCATAGCTTAAATTTCAAACCAAATTCACAAATTAACAAAATCATAGAACTTACTTTTTTTTTGTAAACCATATTATTCAAACCAAGAGTTCCGACCCAATTTCAAAACCAAACAATTAAACCAAAAATTCCAAACCAAATTTGAAAATTGTTCTAAACTTTAAAACTTTTTTCAACATGATTCAAAGCCATACCGATTAGAAATAAAAAATCTTAATTAAAATCACAAAAGCATTCATCCTCATTCTGTAGCTGCATCAGTTGGCACTTCCCTTGCCACCAGTGCTGAACCTCACCTATCAACTGATATGCCACAAACTCCATGGACTGGTTTTTCCAGAACATGCTAAGCTCAAACATATTGGCTAGGTTAATCATTCTCACTATCTCTCTGTTAACGTGATCGACCTCATCTGCGAGTCGCTATTTAGGGTCCTATCTACACCAAACAATCAATATCGAGATGATCAGTCTCAATATCTCAAGCCTAGTGCTTCAATTATCCCCAGAGGCACTCACAAACAAGCATGTTATGCATATCAAGCAGATAACCTAAATAGCATGAAAGAAAAACGACCCAGAGTGTGCAATGAAGCACAATCGGTCCATCCCTTAGGCTCACGAAGATGAACCGTTCTGATACCACTAAATGTAACACTTTATTACCTTAAGCCTTACCTCTAGCCATAAAGCAAAAGGATAACAAAGTGCCACGACGGTTCTAAAGCTTATAATAGATAATATATATCCACGAATTTATATAACTAGAAGCCCGATGAAGGAATAAAGCTCAAAGTCGCATAAAGCAGAATTACGACACGCGAAGCGTTCACACACGATAACTAAACGTGTAGGCACGGACATAATTTTGACACTAATTTTAAAGATTTTGGCCCGGAGGAATTCATAAAACTATGCTATTTTATTGAATAAATGTAGGAAAAGTTGATAAAATCCACCAAATTCAACACAAGATAAACTATAAAATTGTGGTTTATTAAAGACCTGAACAAATGGAATATGTTCACAGTCACTGTTAAAAATTAGACTGTGTAGGAAGATATTCACTGAATTATGGAATAATTGAAGAAATACACATATGCATTATGTTGAGCTAAATCCGATTTGAGTTTTATCTCTTAAAGTCTTATACATCTAGACTACATTTTTGTGCTGATCAGATTTCAGTTTCATCATAAGAATAACTAATAGCTTTAATTTCCATTCTCCTATTGTTAACCTTTTAAAAAAATATATAATTCATGACATGCCTCAAAGCATCTATGACAAAGTGACGTAAAATTTCATTTTAGCTACCTAGTTCTATATAAAGATCAGTACAAGCTAAGGTGAGCCTATTCAATGCCCACACTCCATGTTATGATATGTACTATAATCAATGTACTAAATATGTAAGGCATCCAAATTGAAACCTACCTGCATCCATCCATCCTTTCCATTCCTGTGTTTGATGTCGATTAAGATAAAGTATGGTTCTTCCAGAAAATGCTGATGAGTCAGTATGTTTCTTTAAAGAGGTCATGGCTAAAACTAGAATCAGAAGAATGTACAAGAAGATGAAAAGATCCCGAATAATTCTATCACACGAATAGAAAAGGAAAATCTAGTTAAAAAGAAGCTATTACAAGTTATTTCAATATAGTTAATTCATTTTCAGTATTGATCTAAAAAAAAATAAAGATTGGGTTACCCAATAAAACGAGCCAATGCCAGCATTTTGACCAAGGATTTAATTTATGCAATAAGTTATTAGGCTGACTAGTTCTTTGTCAGCACCAGTATCAAAATCATAAACATCATTGCTGCCATATGTCATTAATAATTTTAAATCTGTTTTTATAATATTAATTCACTAATCCTTGAAACAACATAGAAAATCATCTCAAATTAATCTAGGTAATAACAAGAACTGAAGAAGCCATGAGCAGAAAATAGGTCCGAGCAGAGAACATACCCGTCTGCAAATAAGCTACTGTACTGGCTACCTATTTGTGGCAACAGCGAAATTAAAGAAACTCTCTGAATTAAAGGATTGAAGGACACATGAATTTTGTAATTGAAATACTCACAGTTAGAGGAACCAAAGAAACAGCGTAAATTGGCAACTTGACTGCCTTCCAAATCAAGGTTTTCCCTGAAATAAAAAACTCTTCATCTTGTTCCTCTTTGACGTTAAAACTATTTGATGACCTAGATTTTTCTCAAAATAAGATTTCTTTCATTGCAAGTATGGTCTAAATCAACAAACAATCTTCACAATCAAATATTTTAATTCAAAACAAAAGATAACTGAGAGTATCTAAATCTCGGGTCGTTCTCCCTAGGAACGCAATTGAAGTGTGTTTCTCTTTCGATTGTTAAGGCAAAAAGGGGATTTTCAAGCAAGAAATGAAAGATTAAAAGAACTAAGCAATAAAAGAACCAAGAGATGATCAAAATTGTAATTAATGCAAGCAAGGAGAAAATAAGATCAAAACTAGTGAAAATGCAAGGAATGCAATAAAGAGCCTTGACTTGGGAATGAGGATCAAAGGAATCCTATCATCGCCATAACCACAACTATGTTAATTATGATGAGTCAATCTCGCCTAGTCAACCCGAACCATCAAGGAGTAAGTCAAGCAAGCATAATTGACCTTAATCCATAAGTCCTAACCAACTTATCAAACTAGTTGATAAAAGGCTAGCGTCAATGGAGACAAGAGTCAACTAACTACCCAAGAATTACCACTAAATGTCAGACATTATGACTCTAGTATCCTAGGAACTCAAACCACAAGCCAAGGTGTGAAAATATACTCAAACCTCATAATTGGCATTTTCACAAACACCTTGTGTGCATAAAAGTAAAGCATGGAAAATTGCAAGGGAAATTGGAAAGCTATAACCAACTATCAAGAAAACCAAATATGAACAAGCAATCAATCATAAAGAAAGTATAAAATAGTAAATTCATCAATCAAAACTTCAAGAACTCAAAATTGCAAGTATAAACAAAGCACTTGAACCAAGAGGAAATGAAAATAAAGACAATGTAATTAAAGATGAAATTGAGAATACTTACAATTAAAGATGATCAAAATCCAAAATTAAGCTTGCTATAAAATGCAACATGAGAATGGAAGATGAAACCCTACGAGAGCAATGCTACACTACACTACTCCGAATCCTATGGAAGCTTCCTATACTATATATACCTAAATAAAAGTGAGCTCTCTTCATATGTGTTGATTCTCCCCTTATATAGCACTTCAATTCAGCAATTCAGCCTTCCAAAATGGGCCAAAAGCCCCCAAAATACGCACAGCACGTGTTTCATTAATGCAATCACGTGCAGGGACCTGTGCGGATGCACAAGCGTATGCACCCGCACACTCGGTTGAAAATTGACCTGTGCGTATGCACAGGTGCTTGTTCGCACGCACACATGGAAATTCTCGCTCGTGCATACGCACGCAGGGCTGTGTGCACGCACACTTCGCTGTGTGTGCTTTTCCTTGTTTTCTTCATGTTTTCTCCCTTGTCCATGCTTTCTTCCACTTTTGGCCATCCATTCTTGCCTTCAAGGCCTGAAATCACTCATGAACCATATCACGGCATTGAATGACATAAAAGTGGGATTAATTTGCTCTATTAATGCACAAAATTGCATGTTTTCTCATTCAGGTTCGAATTAGGGATCAAACATAAAAGTATGCTATTTTGGTGCTTAAGTGTGAGTTCATATGCTTGAATCCATTCAAATCAAGACAAAATATATCGGAAAGTATGGACTCATCATTTTCCCCACACTTAAACAATAACATGTCCTCATGCTAAACCAACAAAGAAAATGATCAAAAGGCGTAACCAACTTATTAAATGCAATTATCTATATGCATGCAAGTATGTATATACTATCTATACCTATATATCTATCTATAGTATCTATATGAAATTGGTGAAAACAAACGATCAAATTCCCAAGCAAGAGTATGGACATTTAGGGCTAAGCAAGGAAATAATTCAATGCACTCAAAATCTAAAGAATCGATCCAACTCATTAAAGCGAAGCAACTTGCAAGAATGCATGATAAGAAGCATGAAAACATAGAGTTAAGTAATTGAACCCTCACTAGGTGTGTATACACTCTGATCACTCAGTGTTTAGGGTTTCAATCACTCAAGTCTCTTCTAATCATGCTTTCAAGGAATTTCTTTTAATCTAACAATCGACAATAAGTGATGCATGAATGCAATTATCATGAGGACTTCAGAAGGTCGTAATGGGGTTAGGGTAAGGTGGGATTGATGTGGTCAAGTGGACTAAATGCAATTAAATCCTTGATTAGTTTAAGTATCCCACTCAACCTATATCAATCAAATCAAAACAAAGAAGTACAATCCTAACCTTCCATTAATTCTTTTTCACAATCACTCATGTATGGCTCATTATTCACATCACATATGCATTTCTTATTCATTTTTCTTTTCTTTGGGATAACTTTCATCCCCTTTTATGATGATAATGTTTTTTTTATGAAAGTGAAAATGCATATGGTTTTAGTAGCTCATACATGATTGCACCCATTTTTCAAGATTTTCAATAAATACCCAAAAGTAAGATTTTCAATCACTACTAATGTTTCCCAATATTCTCCCACACTTAAATGAAACACACTTCTCTAACCTAAGCTAATCAAGGATACAATCCAAGGTAATTCATGATTTTTCGCTTAGGGTTGTGATGTGCTAAAATCAAGAACAATGGGGTAAATAAAGCTCAAAGGGGTTTAACAATGGTAGATGCAAAGGGTAGGCTATATGGGAAAAGTAAGCTTTAAACAAAGATGGCCTCAATCATGCTCAATGCAATTCAAAACATCAATCATTGGAAATAAAGAATCAAGCAAAACCAAGATCACAATCATAAAAGAGATATAACACACAATGAACAACATTAGTGGTTAAAATGTGTAACCACTCAATATAAGCCCAAAAACTCACAAGGTATTTGTTCTTTACACTTCTATGTTTCAAAGAAATTCATTCAAGCAAGTTAAGTTTGAAAAGAATAGTTTTCCAATCAATTCAATAGAAAGCCCAAAATTGTTGGAAAGTCATGTTGTTTTTCACCAAAATTATTCCTATATATGTATGTATGTATGTTGTGATGGATGCAAAATTTTTCAAAATTTCCTAGTTCTCTTCCTAATTTTCAACAAGCGAAAAAGTAGCATGAACAATTAGGATCAAAATGAGCTAGGCATAAGCTATTCACATCATCCAATCACAATCCCCATCTATACTATATACCAAGTAATATAAAATGCAATATATTTATATATATACCAAAATGAAAATGCAATACTAAAAATAACTAGAAGCAACTAATATGTATACCAAAAGTACTAAGCAGCAGTGCATAAGTCAAAGTACTATAAATATCCACAAAAGCATCATAAAGACTGAAAATAACTAA
Source organism: Arachis hypogaea (assembly GCF_003086295.3). Lineage (NCBI taxonomy): Eukaryota > Viridiplantae > Streptophyta > Magnoliopsida > Fabales > Fabaceae > Arachis > Arachis hypogaea. The sequence continues at coordinate 58,073,487 of NC_092037.1, forward strand.
ATGAAAGTGTTCAGGAGAGAATGTTTACACCCAAAATATCACAGATCCTCCCCCACACTTAAGTCATGCACTGACCTCAGTGCCCAAAATAGTCAATCGGGGGGGAGGGGAAATCAACCATGAGAAGCTCCACCGTCAGATGGTGGTGGGTGATGATGACACTGATAAACAATGAGGGCTCTAGATGTCACTGGGGTGGACTCAACTATCGACTACTCAACTGCCTGGTCAGCTGTCGCGACGGCCATCTCAACTATCAACTCGGCTCCAGCTGCCGGCTCCTCAACTCTAGGCTCCTCAGCTCTATGCTACTCAGGTCTCCGCTCAGGTATCTGGACTGCCTGGCTAGCTTCAGATGCAGGCTCCTCGGCCTCAGGCTCTGGTGTATCTGGAGGAGGTGGCCCATGGTCGCGACCGTCAAACTTCGCCACTATCCACTGGAAGCGGTGAGCGTTGCGACGCTCAATGCGATGCAGTGTCTGCAAGTGGTCGCGATCGTCAAACTTCGCCACTATCCATTGGAAGCGGCAAGTGTTGCGGCGCTCAATGCGATGCAGTATCTGCAAGATCTCCCGACCCAGCTCATAAGGCGTTTGGAGTCGGGGTACGGGTGCGGGTGCTGAAGGAGGTGCTGGAGGCTCTGCTACTGCTGATGTAGGCTCAGAGGTCTTCCTCTTCTTCGGAGGCGGTCCTTCATAGTCACCGTAAGGTAGGAATAGCTGCTTGCTGTTGTAGACAAACATCTGATCTGTTGGACGTCTCTCTACACCAGATAAGGCTACAAATCTTGTGATCAATGATGGAAAGGGAACGTTGAATTTCAGCTGTTGGTTCACCTTCATCATCGACTCTCTGATAAGGGGAAGAACAGAGATTCTCTTCCCCTCTAGAATAGCCCATAGTAACACTGCCACCCGAACTTTGATATGCGTGGCATGCGTGCTCGGAAGAATGTAGTCAGCAATGATCTGCTACCAGATCCTTGCCTCTGGGTTGAGGTCAATGCACGCAATGCTCAACGGAACCGCATTGTCCCCTTTACTGTACTCCCATCTAGCTTCAGGCTGGCCTATCTTCTCCAGGACCACATCCAAAGAAATCTTGCCCGTTGAGACGTCCCTCATTACTTGAGTGTAAGCGTCGCGAGCCGGAGGAATATGCAAAATACCAAGAGGGCCTCTAAACTAGTATCAGAGGTGTCCAAGGTGACACCTCTTAGAAAAACAGTTTTGGCATCCCTCTTTAGGAGATTTGCATAAAATTCCTTAACCTGGTGTTCATTTACTTCCACCGGGTCAGATTTTGTGAATCCCCAATGATAAAAATCAAGTCGGTTAAGGATCGCATCCGCATATTTCTCAGGCAAGTTTAGCTTTCTCTCATAATGAAAGGCATGTTTTTCTAATTTCTTATATTGCTCTTGGGCTTCAGAATTAATGAACGTGTCTGGTTGGTCACTTGGGGGTGCAGGAGGAGGACGAGCCAAAGGGTTGGCTTTTTCCTTCCCCTTGCGAGTCATCCTGAAGAAGGAAAAATAGAATACAACTCAGGAGAATAGATAAAAGTCATAGAAATTCAGAAGAGACAATCAAACAATTAATTAAGAGGCAATGAGGTAAACAGATACTAAATCAAGGGAAAAAACATGTATGCAGTAGTGAAATGGTCAAAAAGGAAATGTGTTTCCCCAAATCAAGCAACCTAAGTAATATAAAAGAGAATGAACAACAATTAAAGCATATGTGTGATTTAGGTGCTTTATGTAAGTGAATTGATTTGAAAAGGAATTGATTATTCCAATTGTGCTTTGGGATTTGGAAAAGTTTGTAGAAATGAGCACAAGGGGTAATAATCAAAGATTGTAGTGAGAGCATGAGATATTCATGTTTAAAAGCAAAAGAAATGATCGCATATGCATAGCTTCTTGTCCAAAGCAATATCCGATTGAAAAACGGATTGCGTTGCTCAAAAACTTAAAGAAACAAGTTGCTATGTATAGGGTCAAGAATGTTAAAGAAACATGAATATGCAATTGGTCAATTCACAAAGAAAGCAAGGTATGTACTGTTACTCATGACACCAAACAGGTTTCCAATTTTTCAAGTTTAATGCTGATTTGGTGTTTTAGGCCAAAAGAAAAGAGCATTCAGTACATAATGTAGCTACTCAGCACAGTATGCACTTAGACGTACCAAATGGAATGGTCAAAGCTGTAAATTTCAGTCCCATTTGGTCTCAAGAACAAAATCAGCAATGAAGTGCATAGTCAGCAAATTAATCAGTGGAGGATGATATGCACATTAAAATTGATATCAAACAAGATAATCGCACAGCAAAATGAAGTTCAGTTTGATCTTTCAGCATGAACATAAAGTGCATTAATCATCTCAGGCAGCATTTCAAATCAATAGGAACTTGCACAATTATAGAGCAATAATGCAGAGTCAAAACAAACTTCAAAATCTGTGTTGATCAGACACAGAAGATGAGTCAAAAAGCTATATTCAGCATTTCAACAAGTATAATGTGTGAAAAAATAAGCAGTAGCCATCACAGTTCACTACTGATAACATTCACAGTGCAGGAAAAGCAACAGCATTCAGTCTCAGCAACATTCAACAATAAGCCAGTCACATATATTCAGTCCAGAAATCACAAGTCATCTAGCCTATAACCACCTAATAACTAAAGCAAAATAAAAAAGCAGAAGTAAAAAGAAGCAATAACATGAAACAGAAAAGGAAGGAAACAGGGCAGGGATTGAACCTGTAATGCAAAAGGAAAGAAGGGAGATGGTGGATGTTGCGGTGGCACAGAAGATCACCGCCGCTGGCGGCTGGTTGCCAGACTGAAGGTGTATGACCTAGGGCTAGCGCTGGCGCGGTAGCAGAGGCAGAGAGGAAAGAATGGAATGGAGAAGAGGAAGAAGAAAGGAAAAAGGAAGAGAGAAAGAGAGAGGACGACGACGGCAGCGTAGTGGTCATCGGCGGTGGCGAGTTGCGGTGGAGGAAGAAGGGCTCAGAGGGGTTGGGTGGTGGTGTGGGTTCAGAGAGAAAAAATGGAAAGGGTTGGGGTGGTGGGAGGAAACTGAAGCGTGGGACCCCTTTCTTTCCGGATTAACGTTCGAAAAGTGACCTGTGCGGATGCACACAATGAGAAAGAGGGGAGTATGCACACACACAACGTCGTGTGGATGTTGCGAACCGAAGGTGCAACGCGACCTATGTGGGCGCACAAGGGGGTGTGCGCTCACACAAAAGGAGAAAAGGGGTGGTGTGCGATCGCACAAGAGGTGCGGTCGCTACGACCAGAGGGGTTTGTTCAGGCTGTGCGGGCGCACAAAGGGTGTGCGTTCGCACGTGTGGCTCTCTTTTCTCTTTTTTATTTTTGAAAAGGGGGATACGTGTGCGGACGCATGGAATTAGAAGGGTGGTGTTCCCACGCACAGCCTGTGCGCGTGCTGGGAATAGAGGGGTGTTTAAGGATGTGCGTGTGCACGTTGTTGTGCGTACACACGGGAACTGGAAAACAAGGGACCTGGCTGTGCGGACGCACAAGGCTGTGCGCACGCACAGGTCTCTGTTCCTGCAATAAGAATTATGCCTCCAAGGCATCACTCTTGACATTCAAAACAGGTTTTCAAGTCCCAAAACATTAGAAAACTCCTAAAAACACATTATTTCACTAGAATTACTTAACAAACATCAAAATAATTGTAACCAACCAAGCAATATAGCCTATTATTCATGCAACAAAAAGGTAAAAGAGGAAAAGTTAGAAGGATATTACCATGGTGGGGTGTCTCCCACCTAGCACTTTGGTTTATAGTCCTTAAGTTGGACTTTTGAGTGAATCTTGTGTCATGTTGGCTTATGCTTCCACTCATCCTTGAGTTGCCACCCGTGCTTGTTCCTCAAGAATCCTCCGGGATCCCAAACGAAGTACATTAAGCTCCTAAGCAACCTCAAGTAAGAATTTGGGATCCAAAATTGTTTATTGTGAACAGTTTCTCTATCATCCTCTTGTTTACCTTCACTTGTGCCATTACATGAACAACCTTCCCAAGCACTTTTTAAGCACCCAATTAAATATTGGACTTCTCCAAATTGGACCTTGCACCACTTGTTCCTTGAATTCCTTTGAGAACCAACACCCAACTCTTCACCATTTAGCACTCCAAGAAGCACCTTAAGTTGATAATCTGTTTCCAAGAGAGCAAATTGATGTGGGCCTATGAAGCTCATTCAAGAAATTGTTACCCACTTAATTTGTCCTTGGGGTGGAGTTATCCCAGTAAGCTCTTGTATGTATGCCCTCACTTCTTGGATGATCACCTCTTCCTTACCACTCTTTTCAAGCTCCTCTTTATCTACCTCAAACTCAAGAGGGGATGGTTCCTCAAGATCATTGAGTGGGTTGACAAAGGTGGACAAAAAATCATTAATGATGCAATCCACTTCTTGATCAAACTCCTTCAATTCTCTATTTACCTCTTCCGGTTCACTAGTTCTACCTTCCTCCTCTTTTCGCTCAATCCTTGGCTCCTCTTCTTCCTTCCGTTGAGACTCCATGTTTTTCTCCTCACTATACTCCTCCATCGATCCTCCACATTCCTCAAGGGGAATGTCTTGATTGCTTGAGCGTAGCAAGGTCAAGCGGTTCACCACTTCGGCTATGGTGGTCATGAACTCCCCTTGCGTCCTTTGGAACCTTTCTTTCTCTTGGAAGAATGCTTGAAGGTCTTATTCTTCTTGGGGCAAGGGTCGAAAAACTTCACCTTGAGATGGAAGAGAAGGTTCAAAAGTAGGGAGAGAGGTTGTGTATGTGGGAGGTATGTTATGTGGGTGGGGATATTTAGGTGGTGTATAAGGGTGTGATGGTTTATATGGTTGGTAACAAGGTGTATAGACATTTTGGCTCCATGGGGGTGTATAGTGTGGTGCTTGAAGGTTTGGTGGTTGAGGGTTGTGTATGGGGTATCCTTCATAGCTTTGGGTTTGATATTCATATAGGGGAGAGTGTGGCTCATTGTAATATGAGGGAGGTATTTGCCATGAGTGTTGCTCATACACAATTGGTTCCTCCCTAAATTGATTCTCCCACTCCATGAAGCAATCCCAATTTGAATTCATCATACCCTACAAAATACTCACAACCAAACTCCAAGCAACAAGGGTAATAGCTCATAGAGAAAATAGAAAACGAAAACCAAAGACATCAGTAAAATAAGAAAATAAACACTTAAAAATTAACAAAAACAAACAAATACCCAAAAGGTTAGATATTTATACTATTAACATATTCACAACAACCTAAGATATGGCACCAATTGCGTTTCCCGGTAACGGCGCCATATTTGACGTTAGAACTATTTGATGACCTAGATTTTTCTCAAAATAAGATTTCTTTCTTTGCAAGTATAGTCTAAATCAACAAACAATCCTCACAATCAAATATTTCAATTCAAAACAAAAGATAACCGATAGTATCTAAACCTCGGGTTGTTCTCCCTAGGAACGCAAATGAAGTGTGTTTCTCTTTCGGTTGTTAAGGCCAAAAAGGTATTTTCAAGCAAGAAATGAAAGATTAAAAGAACTAAGCAATAAAAGAACCAAGGGATGATCAAAATTATAATTAATGCAAGCAAGGAGAAAATGAGATCAAAACTAGTGAAAATGCAAGGAATGCAATAAAGAGCCTTGACTTGGGAATGAAGATCAAATGAATCCTATCATTTCCATAACCACAACTATGGTAATTATGATGAGTCAATCTCACCTAGTCAACCCCAACCATCGAGGAATATGTCAAGCAAGTATAATTGACCTTAATTCATAAGTCCTAACTAACTTATCAAACTAGTTGATAAAAGGCTAGCGTCAATGGAGACAAGAGTCAACTAACTACCCAAGAATTACCACTAAATGTCAGACATTATGACTCTAGTATCCTAGGAACTCAAACCACAAGTCAAGGTGTGAAAATCTACTCAAAACTCATAATTGACATTTTCACAAACACCTTGTGTGCATAAAAGTAAAGCATAGAAAATTGCAAGGAAAATTGGAAAGCTATAACCAACTATCAACAAAACCAAATATGAACAAGCAATCAAGCATAAAGAAAGCATAAAACAATAAATTCATCAATCAAAACTTCAAGAACTCAAAATTGCAAGTATAAACAAAGCACTTGAACTAAGAAGAAATGAAAATAAATACAATGTAATTAAAGAGGAAATTGAGAGTACTTACAATTAAAGATGATCAAAATCCAAAATTAAGCTTGCTATAAAATGCAACATGAGAATGGAAAATGAAACCCTAAGAGAGCAATGCTACACTACACTACTCCTAATCCTATGGAAGCTTCCTATACTACTACTACCTAAATAAAAGTGAGCTCTCTTCATATGTGTTGATACTCCCCTTATATAGCACTTTAATTCAGCAATTCAGCCTTTCAAAATGGGCCAAAAGGTCCCAAAATACGCACAGCACGTGTTTCATTAATGCAATCACGTGCAGGGACCTGTGCGGACGCACAAGCGTGTGCGCCCACACACTCGGCTAAAAATTGACCTGTGCGTACACACACATGGAAATCCTCGCTCGTGCGTACGCACGCAAGGCTGTGCGCACGCACACTTCGCTGTGTGTGCTTTTCCTTGTTTTCTTCATGTTTTCTCCCTTGTCCATGCTTTCTTCCACTTTTGGCCATCCATTCTTGCCTTCAAGGCCTGAAATCACTCACAAACCATATCACGGCATCGAATGACATAAAAGTGGGATTAATTTGTTCTATTAAAGCACAAAATTGCATGTTTTCTCATTCAGGTTCGAATTAGGGATCAAACATAAAAGTATGCTATTTTGGTGCTTAAGTGTGAGTTCATATGCTTGAATCCATTCAAATCAAGCCAAAATATATCGAAAAATATAAACTCATCACTCTTCAAACCCATTGCCTACCTATTTGTGTCACTAGATTTACATATAACCAGTCTTAGTTTAGCACATGGTTACCTTTCCAGGAGTGCCTTTGGTGAAATAAGACGTTACAAAAGTTATTTGCTTGAGACAAATAATTTACAAAGTGCTTATTAGACAATATACTTCTATCAATTCACATAAGACTGGGTTATTTACTCATTCTATAGATTTGAATTGAAAACTAAATTAAGAATTTTAAATAGACAACCAATAGATAGGATTGTAATGAAATTTCTATTATTAAATCAGTCGGAACATAGATTAAAATCTACCTGTCAGACACATCACACGACTGGTGAAATATAACATGAAACAAATATGCAAATAAATAATCATCAATGGAACAAGCATTCCAACAATGCATGTTTTTCATAATAGAAATTTTTCTATCAACCTCAGTGCACTACTAATTAAATTTTGAAAATTTAAATAACATCTCAAACTATACTCTCATCACACTATACTAGGTAATGCTACTGCATGTCGTTGGACTTTGGATATTGTCTTTGTTGTACAACCTGTTCTCCACGGTATAAACAAATTTAAGAGAAAAAGAAAGGACTTCAGCACATCATAATGTGATCTCAAATAATTTAAAAAATTACTAATGACTAAATTTTAACAATGCAATTATTCATCGTTATTATTTATACCTGTAATAACTACTGATGACTTCCATATGGTGTGATGGGAGCCCCATGACTATTATTCAATCCTGAATCACCTAGCCCAAACTCTAGCTGCACAGAAGTATCTACTTTTGTATTTGACACTGCTGATATCCCTTGGGAAGCCACAAGGTCTCTGAAAAGTTCCTATGAAAAAAGAAGACATGCAGTCAAAATTGCCATCAAGTATAAGTAAAACATAGAATTTACCAATTTATTTTTATTTAAGTAACCCCTACTGTAATATTGTATCTTATTAACATCTTCTTTACCCAAGCTAGCTTGCGTGCCACTGCCAGTCTTATCACCCGAATCACCACCGTCATTCCTCACATGACATTTCTTTTTTACATGACCAGCACTCTTGGATTTAGTGCACCTCTGTTTACCTCTTTCTTTTCTTCTCTTGGGTGCACCTTTTGTCTTGACCAATGACCACTGAAAGGTCACTAGCAAAGTTCGACATGGGAGAATCTCTTATTTGTCTTTTCAAACAAGATTTTTGCTCTAGCGTTTTGGTCAACCGACAAACTTCATTCATAGCATCATGGAAAGAAGGACTGATGAGCGGATAATTTGTACGCTTTTTGGCATTGTTTTTAGTATGTTTTTAGTATGTTTTAGTTAGTTTTTAGTATATTTTTATTAGTTTTTAGTTAAAATTCACTTTTCTAGACTTTACTATGAGTTTGTGTGTTTTTCTATGATTTCAGGTATTTTCTGGCTGAAATTGAGGGACTTGAGCAAAAATCTGATTCAAAGGCTAAAAAGGACTGTAGATGCCGTTGGATTCTGACCTCCCTGCACTCGAAGTGGATTTTCTGGAGCTACAGAAGCCCAATTGGCGCATTCTCAATGGCGTTGGAAATTAGACATCCTGGGCTTTCCAGCAATATATAACAGTCCATACTTTGCCCGAGATTTGATGGCCCAAACCGGCGTTCCAAATCAGCTCAAAACTGCCCGGCGTTAAACGCCGGAACTGGCACAAGAATGGGAGTTAAACGCCCAAACTGGCACAAAAACTGGCGTCTAACTCCAAGAAGAGTCTCTACACGAAAATGCTTCAATGCTCAGCCCAAGCACACACCAAGTGGGCCCGGAAGTGGATTTTTATGTAATTTACTCATCTTTGTAAACCCTAGGCTACTAGTTCTCTATAAATAGGACCTTTTGCTATTGTATTTTCATCTTTAGATCTTTGAATCTTTTGATCACGTTTTGGGGGCTGGCCTCACGGCCATGCCTAGACCTTTTTCTTATGTATTTTCAACGGTGGAGTTTCTACACACCATAGATTAAGGTGTGGAGCTCTGCTGTACCTCGAGTATTAATGCAATTACTATTGTTCTTCTATTCAATTCGGCTTATTCTTGTTCTAAGATATTCATTTGCACCCAAGAACATGATGAATGTGATGATTATGTGACACTCATCATCATTCTCACTTATGAACGAGTGCCTGACAACCACTTCTGTTCTACAAGCAAATAAGGCTTGAATGTTTATCTCTTGGATCCCTTAATCGGAATCTTCGTGGTATAAGCTAGAATTGATGGCGGCATTCAAGAGAATCCGGAAGGTCTAAACCTTGTCTGTGGTATTCTGAGTAGGATTCAATGATTGAATGACTGTGACGAGCTTCAAACTCCTGAAGGCTGCGCGTTAGTGACAGATGCAAAAGAATCACTGGATTCTATTCCAACCTGATTGAGAACCGACAGATGATTAGCCGTGCCGTGACAGGGTGCGTTGAACATTTTCACTGAGAGGATGGGAGGTAGCCACTGACAACGGTGAAACCCTACATACAGCTTGCCATGGAAAGGAGTAAGAAGGATTGGATGAAGACAGTAGGAAAGCAGAGAGACGGAAGGGACAAAGCATCTCCATTCGCTTATCTGAAGTTCTAACCAATGAATTACATAAGTATCTCTATCTTTATCTTTATGTTTTATTCATACATCATCCATAACCATTTGAGTTTGCCTGACTAAGATTTACAAGGTGACCATAGCTTGCTTCATACCAACAATCTCTGTGGGATCGACCCTTACTCGCGTAAGGTTTATTACTTGGACGACCCAGTACACTTGCTGGTTAGTTGTGCGAAGTTGTGATAAATTGTTGAGATTGCAATTGAGCGTACCATGTTGATGGTGCCATTGATGATCACAATTTCGTGCACCAAGTTTTTGGCGCCGTTGCCGGGGATTGTTTGAGTTTGGACAACTGACAGTTCATCTTGTTGATTAGATTAGGTATTTTTCTTCAGAGTTCTTAAGAATGAATTCTAGTGTTTCAAGGTGATGTTCTTATCATCACCAAAGCTGATTGATTTTCATCAATTTAGCTCTTGAATGCAATGTCCTGCTGAAGCTTGGCTAGCCATGTCTAATTCCTTTAGACTGAAGCTTTAGACTAACATTGCATGATTCCTGAAATTCTCATTAAGAATTTTGATATCTTTATTTTCTTTTCCACTTAATTTTCGAAAAAACCAAAAAAAAAATTTACAAAATCATAAAAACTAAAAATATTTTATGTTTCTTATTGAGACACTAGTCTCATGTTAAGTTTGGTGTCAATTGCATGTTTCTGTTCTTCTTGCATTCATCCATGTGTCTTAAGTGATCTTCAAGATGTTCTTGATGATTTCATTGCTCTGATCTTTGAATTCTCTTGACTTGAGAGTTTTATTATGTGCATTCTCATTTTGTTAGTGTCAGTAGTATACAAACTGCTAAGTTTGGTGTCTTGCATGCATTGTTATTTGATTTTAGTTGCATTTTGATTATTCCTCATTATTAAAAATCCAAAAATATTTTTAATTTGTGTCTTTTCAAGTCAATAATACAGAGAATTAAAGATTCAGAACATACAGTAGAGGAATTATACAGAAAAAGCTAGGCGTTCAAAATGCCCAGTGAGGAAGACAAATTGGCATTTAACGCCAGCCAGGGTGCCTGGCTGGGCGTTTAACACCCAAAAGGGTAGTGCTTTGGGCGTTAAACGCCAGAATGTGCACCATTCTGGGCGTTTAACGCCAGGATGGCACAAGAGGGAAGATTCTGTTTTTAATGCAAATTTTTTTCAAGTTTTCAAAATTTTTCAAAATCAAATCTTTTTCAAATTATATCTTTTTAATCATACGTTTTCAAAATCAATTTCTTTCCATTTTCAAAAATACTTGCTATCAATTAATGATTTGATTCAACATTTCAAGTATGTTGCCTTTTCTGTTGAGAAAGGTTTAATGTGTGAATCATATCTTTTCTTGTTAGCCAAGTCATTAATTTTTTTAAATCAAATCTTTTCAAATTGTTTCTCAAATCATATCTTCTCAATCACATCTTTTTAAAACCATAACTTTTTAAATCATATCTTTTAATCACATCTTTTTCAAAATATTTTTCAATCATATCTTTTTTATTTCTAATTTCAAAATCTTTTTCAAAAAATCACTTGATTTCTCTTCCACCCTTGGTTTTCGAAAATCAATTAGTATTTTTCAAAATGTTTTTCATTTATTTTCGAAAATTTTTTCCCCTCTTCTCACATCCTTCTATTTATGGACTAACACTATTCCTTAATGCACAATTCGAACTCCATCTTTCTTGATAAGTTCGAATTTTCTACCCCTTCCTTCTATTTTTCTTTTCCTCTGACACCTCAGGGAATCTCTATACTGTGACATAGAGGATTCCATATTTTCTTGTTCTCTTCTCTTTCATATGAGCAGGAGCAAAGACAAAAGCATTCTTGTTGAGGCTGATCCTGAACCTGAAAGGACCTTGAAGCGAAAACTAAGAGAAGCTAAGGCACAACTCTCTGTAGAGGACCTAACAGAAATCTTCAAAGAAGAAAAACCCATGGCAGCCGAAAACAACAACAATGCCAACAATGCAAGGAAGGTGCTGGGTGACTTTACTGCACCTACTCCCGACTTCTATGGGAGAAGCATCTCTATCCCTGCCATTAGAGCAAACAACTTTGAGCTTAAGCCTCAATTAGTTTCTCTAATGCAACAGAATTGCAAGTTCCATGGACTTCCATTGGAAGATCCTCATTAGTTTTTAGCTGAGTTCTTGCAAATCTGTGACACTGTCAAGACTAATGGGGTTGACCCTGAGGTCTACAGACTTATGCTATTCCCTTTTGCTGTAAGAGACAGAGCAAGGACATGGTTGGACTCACAACTTAAAGAAAGCCTGAACTCTTGGGAAAAGCTAGTCAATGCCTTCTTGGCAAAGTTCTTTCCACCTCAAAAATTGAGTAAGCTTAGAGTGGAAGTCCAAACCTTCAGACAGAAGGAAGGTGAATCCCTCTATGAAGCTTGGGAAAGATACAAACAATTAATCAGAAAGTGTCCTTCTGACATGCTTTCTGAATGGAGCATCATAGGTATCTTCTATGATGGTCTGTCTGAACTGTCCAAGATGTCTTTGGATAGCTCTGCTGGAGGATCTCTTCATCTGAAGAAGACGCTTGCAGAAGCTCAAGAACTTATTTGAATGGTTGCAAATAACCAATTCATGTACATTTCTGAAAGGAATCCTGTGAATAATGGGACGAATCAGAAGAAAGGAGTTCTTGAGATTGATACTCTGAATGCCATATTGGCTCAGAACAAAATATTGACTCAGCAAGTGAATTTGATTTCTCAAAGTCTGTCTGGAATGCAAAATGCACCAGGTAGTACTAAGGACGCTTCATCTGAAGAAGAAGCTTATGATCCTAAGAACCCTTCAGTAGAAAAGGTGAACTACATAGGAGAACCCTATGGAAACACCTATAATCCTTCATGGAGAAATCATCCAAATCTCTCATGGAAGGATCAACAGAGACCTCAACAAGGTTTCAACAACAATATTGGTGGAAGAAACAGGTTTAGCAATGGCAAGCCTTTTCCATCATCTTCTCAACAACAGACAGAAAATTCTAAGCAGAGCCACTCTGACTTAGCAACTATGGTCTCTGATCTAATCAAAACCACTCAAAGTTTCATGACTGAAACAAGGTCCTCCATTAGGAATTTGGAGGCACAAGTGGGTCAGATGAGCAAGAAAATTACTGAACTCCCTCCTAGCACTCTTCCAAGCAATACAGAAGAAAATCCAAAAGGAGAGTGCAAGGCCATCAACATGGCCGAATTTGGAGAGGAGGGAGAGGCAGTGAACGCCACTGAGGAAGACCTCAATGGACGTCCACTAGCCTCCAATGAGTTCCCTAATGAGGAACCATGGGAATCTGAGGCTCATAATGAGACCATAGAGATTCTATTGGATTTACTTCTGCCATTCATGAGCTCTGATGAGTATTCTTCCTCTGAAGAGGATGAGTATGTCACTGAAGAGCAAGTTGCTAAATACCTTGGAGCAATCATGAAGCTAAATGACAAGTTATTTGGTAATGAGACTTGGGAGGATGAACCCCCTTTGCTCACCAAAGAACTGGATGACTTGACTAGGCAGAGATTATCTCAAAAGAGACAAGACCCTGGGAAGTTCTCAATACCTTGTACAGTAGGCACCATGACCTTCAAGAAGGCCTTGTGTGACCTAGGGTCAAGCATAAACCTCATGCCTCTCTCTGTAATGGAGAAGCTAGGGATCTTTGAGGTACAAGCTGCAAGAATCTCACTAGAGATGACAGACAATTCAAGAGAACAAGCTTATGGGCTTGTAGAGGATGTTCTGGTAAAGATTGAAGACCATTACATCCCTGCTGATTTCATAGTCCTAGAGACTGGGAAGTGCATGGATGAATCCATCATCCTTGGCAGACCCTTCCTAGCCATAGCAAAGGCTGTAATTGATGTGGACAGAGGAGAATTGATCATTCAAGTGAATGAAGAATCCTTTGTGTTTAAGGCTCAAGGATATCCCTCTGTCACCATGGAGAGGAAGCATGAAGAGCTTCTCTCAAAACAGAGTCAAACAGAGCCCCCACAGTCAAACTCTAAGTTTGGTGTTGGGAGGCCACAACCAAATTCTAAGTTTGGTGTTGAACCCCCACATTCAAACTCTAAGTTTGGTGTTGGGAGGTTCCAACATTGCTCTGAGTATCTTTGAGGCTCCATGAGAGCCCACTGTCAAGCTACTGACATTAAAGAAGCGCTTGTTAGGAGGCAACCCAATGTTATATTTTATCTATTTTTCTTTGTTATTTTATGTTTTTTGTAGGTTGATGATCATGAGAAGTCACAAAATCAGTTGAAAAAGCAAAAACAGAAAGAAAAATAGCACACCCTGGAGGAAGACCTTGCTGGCGCTTAAACGCCAGTAAGGGTAGCAAATGGGTGTTTAACGCCCAGTCTGGCACCATTCTGAGCGTTTAACGCCAGAAAGGGGCACCAGACTGGCGTTAAATGCCAGGAAAGGGCAAGAAGTTGGCGTTAAACGCCAGAAATGGGCACCAGTCCGGCGTTTAACGCCAAAATTGGCATAAAGGGCATTTTTGCTCGCCACTTGGTGCAGGGATGAATTTTCCTTGACACCTCAGGATCTGTGGACCCCACAGGATCCCCACCTACCCCACCACTCTCTCTCTCTTCTTCACCCATTCACCAATCACCTCAACACCTCTTCCCCAAAAACCCCTCACCTATCAAATCCCATCTTTCTCTTCACCACTCACATCCATCCTTCATAAAACCCCACCTACCTAACCATTCAAATTCAAACCACTTCTCCTCTCAAACCCACCCTCACATAACCGAACCCTACCCCTCTCTCCACCCCTATATAAACCCATCTTCACTCCTTCATTTTCACACAACCTAAACACTACTTCTCCCCCTTTGGCCGAACCACAAAGCCATCTCCATCTCCTTCATTTCTTCTTCTTCTACTCTCTTCTTTCTTCTTTTGCTTGAGGACGAGCAAACCTTTTAAGTTTGGTGTGGTAAAAGCATTGCTTTTTGTTTTTCCATAACCATTTATGGCATCCAAGGCCGGAGAAACCTCTAGAAAGAGAAAAGGGAAGGCAAAAGCTTCCACCTCCGAGTCATGGGAGATGGAGAGATTCATCTCAAGGGTGCATCAAGACCACTTCTATGAAGTTGTGGCCTTGAAGAAGGTGATCCCCGAGGTCCCTTTTAAACTCAAAAAGAGTGAATATCCGGAAATCTGACATGAGATTCGAAGAAGAGGTTGGGAAGTTCTCACCAACCCCATTCAACAAGTCAGAATCTTAATGGTTCAAAAGTTCTATGCCAATGCATGGATCACCAAGAACCATGATCAAAGTGTGAACCCAGACCCAAAGAATTGGCTTACAATGGTTCGGGGGAAATACTTAGATTTTAGTCCAGAAAATGTAAGGTTGGCATTCAACTTGCCCATGATGCAAGGAGATGAACACCCTTACACTAGAAGGGTCAACTTTGATCAAAGGTTGGACCAAGTCCTCACAGTCATTTGTGAAGAGGGCGCCCAATGGAAGAGAGATTCAAGAGGAAAGCCGGTTCAATTGAGAATTCATGACCTCAAACCCGTGGCTAGAGGATGGTTGGAGTTTATCCAACGCTCAATCATTCCGACTAGCAACCGGTCCGAAGTTACTATAGACCGGGCTATCATGATTCATAGCATCATGATTGGAGAGGACATAGAAGTTCATGAGGTTATATCCCAAGAACTTTATAAGGTGGCGGACAAGTCCTCTACCTTAGCAAGGTTAGCCTTTCCTCATCTCATTTGTCACCTCTGTTATTCAGTTGGAGTTAACATAGAAGGAGACATCCCCATTGATGAGGACAAGCCCATCACTAAGAAGAGGATGGAGCAAACAAGAGACCCCTCTCATCATGAAATCCCTGAGATGCCTCAAGGGATGCACTTTCCTCCACAAAACTATTGGGAGCAAATCAATACCTCCCTAGGAGAATTAAGTTCTGACATGGGACAACTAAGGGTGGAGCACCAAGAACATTCCATCCTCCTCCATGAAATTAGAGAAGATCAAAGAATCATGAGAGAGGAGCAAAAAAGGCAAGGAAGAGACATTGAGGAGCTCAAGAACTCCATAAGATCTTCAAGAGGAAGAACAAGCCGCCATCACTAAGGTGGACCCATTCTTTAATCTCCTTGTTCCTTATTTTCCTGTTTTTCGAAAATTATGCTTATGTTTACCTATGTTTGTGTCTCATGATCATTAGTGTCTTAGTGTCTATGCCTTAAAGTTATGAATGTCCTATGAATCCATCACCTTTCTTGAATGAAAAATGTTCTTAATTGAAAAAGAGAAGAATTGCATGAATTTTAAATTTTATAACAGATTAATTATTTTGATGTGGTGGCAATACTTTTGTTTTCTGAATGTATGTTTAAACAGTGCATATGTCTTTTGAATTTGTTGTTCATGAATGGTTGGCTCTTGAAAGAATAATGAAAAAGGAGACATGTTACTGAGGATCTGAAAAATCATAAAAATGATTCTTAAAGCAAGAAAAAGCAGTGAATACAAAAAAAAAAAGAAGCGAAAAAAAAGGGAGAAATAGAAAAGGAAAGAAAAAGAAAGAAATAAAAGTGTGATCCAAGGCAAAAAGAGTGTACTTAAGAACCCTGGACACCTCTAATTGGGGACTCTAGCAAAGCTGAGTCACAATCTGAAAAGGTTCACACAATTATGTGTCTGTGGCATATATGTATCTGGTGGTAATACTGGAAGACAAAGTGCTTTGGGCCACGGCCAAGACTCATAAAGTAGCTATGTTCAAGAATCATCATACTTAACTAGGAGAATCAATAACACTATCTGGATTCTGAGTTCCTATAGAAGCCAATCATTCTGAATTTCAAAGGATAGAGTGAGATGCCAAAACTATTCAGAGGCAAAAAGCTAAAAGCCCCGCTCATCTAATTAATACTGATCTTCATAGATGTCTTTGGAGTTCATTGCATATTCTCTTCTCTTTATCTTATTTGATTTTCAGTTGCTTGGGGACAAGCAACAAATTAAGTTTGGTGTTGTGATGAGCGGATAATTTGTACGCTTTTTGGCATTGTTTTTAGTATGTTTTTAGTATGTTTTAGTTAGTTTTTAGTATATTTTTATTATTTTTTAGTTAAAATTCACTTTTCTAGACTTTACTATGAGTTTGTGTGTTTTTCTGTGATTTCAGGTATTTTCTGGCTGAAATTGAGGGACTTGAGCAAAAATCTGATGCAGAGGCTAAAAAGGACTGCAGATGCTGTTGGCTTCTGACCTCCCTGCACTCGAAGTGAATTTTCTGGAGCTACAGAAACCCAATTGGCGCGCTCTCAACGGCGTTGGAAAGTGGACATCCTGGGCTTTCCAGCAATATATAATGGTCCATACTTTGTCCGAGATTTGATGGCCCAAACTGGCGTTCCAAATCAGCTCAAAACTGTCCGGCGTTAAACGCCGGAACTAGCACAAGAATGGGAGTTAAAGGCCCAAACTGGCACAAAAGCTGGCGTTTAACTCCAAGAAGAGTCTCTACACGAAAATGCTTCAATTCTCAGCCCAAGCACACACCAAGTGGGCCCGGAAGTGGATTTTTATGTAATTTACTCATCTTTGTAAACCCTAGGCTACTAGTTCTCAACAAATAGGACCTTTTGCTATTGTATTTTCATCTTTAGATCTTTGAATCTTTTGTTCACATTTTGGGGACTGGCCTCACGGCCATGCCTAGACCTTGTTCTTATGTATTTTCAACGGTGGAGTTTCTACACACCATAGATTAAGGTGTGGAGCTCTGCTATACCTCGAGTATTAATGCAATTACTATTGTTCTTCTATTCAATTCGGCTTATTCTTGTTCTAAGATATTCATTTGCACCCAAGAACATGATGAATGTGATGATTATGTGACACTCATCATCATTCTCACTTATAAACGAGTTCCTGACAACCACTTCTGTTCTACAAGCAAACAAGGCTTGAATGTTTATCTCTTGGATCCCTTAATCGGATTCTTCGTGGTATAAGCTAGAATTGATGGCGGCATTCAAGAGAATCCGGAAGGTCTAAACCTTGTCTGTGGTATTCTGAGTAGGATTCAATGATTGAATGACTGTGACGAGCTTCAAACTCCTGAAGGCTGGGCGTTAGTGACAGACGCAAAAGAATCACTGGATTCTATTCCAACCTGATTGAGAACCGACAGATGATTAGCCGTGCCGTGACAGGGTGCGTTGAACATTTTCACTGAGAGGATGGGAGGTAGCCACTAACAACGGTAAAACCCTACATACAGCTTGCCATGGAAAGGAGTAAGAAGGATTGGATGAAGACAGTAGGAAAGCAGAGAGACGGAAGGGACAAAGCATCTCCATTCGCTTATCTGACGTTCTCACCAATGAATTACATAAGTATCTCTATCTTTATCTTTATGTTTTATTCATAAATCATCCATAACCATTTGAGTTTGCCTGACTAAGATTTACAAGGTGACCATAGCTTGCTTCATACCAACAATCTCTGTGGGATCGACCCTTACTCGCGTAAGGTTTATTACTTGGACGACCCAGTACACTTGCTGGTTAGTTGTGCGAAGTTGTGATAAATAGTTGAGATTGTAATTGAGCGTACCATGTTGATGGCGCCATTGATGATCACAATTTTGTGCACCAAGGACCATCTTGAGCTCCTAAGAATAACATCCATGTAGTTGCCACTGACAATGCGTCATAGCGCATTGAAAATTATCTTTCTCTGTCTTGCGCAGTGCCTCCAGCAGAACTTTCATCCAAATACTTATTAGAATTCTTGGACCATCTTTTCAAAAGAAAACTTTCTTGCAACTTCTGTAAATCTACCATTTTCATGGCACAAAACATATGGCTGCAAGGATACCTAGCGCATTGAAAATTATCTTTCTCTGTCTTGCGCAGTGCCTCCAACAGAACTTTCATCCAAATACTTATTAGCATCCTTGGACCATCTTTTCAAAAGAAGACTTTCTTGCAACTTCTGTAAATCTACCATTTTCATGGCACAAAATATGTGGCTGCAAGGATACCTTTACTATTCCATGGATTACATTCACAACCATATTCTCAGTATTACGATCATAAAGTACGTTGTATATATGTTGCCTCTTTTTTACACTCCTTAACTTTTAACACAATAATAGTTGATATGTTTTTCTCATTAATTATATCTAATGCGACCACTCCTTGAATCTCCATTTTTATTTTTTCAAGAATCTCCTTTGTGTAAAAATTTGCAGCACAAAGCTCCAATGCTTCTACCCCAGTAGTTAGAATGGGATCCCCATACACCATCTTAAATTGAGAAACTAATTCATTGTTTCTGTAGTGCCTAAGAGCATGTTCAAGAATTTAGACCAACTCTAGAAGACTTTGGCGAATGCTAATAAACCCCCCTCACACCTTGATGTTGTTTTAAATCCAGCACAAAAATTATCCCTCAAGTAAGCACTTGCCCACCTTTTCTTCTTTTCATATTCATTTAGAACTCAACAATTTTCTTCCAACTCATACTTTTTTAGCTTATTCTTCCAATATTCTTCAAATTCATCAAGATGCCATGGAGCATACAAATATTTTCTGAAGTCGTCAGAAAAACCTTTTGTTTTTATGTTTGCTATTAAAATTTTCTAAATGTACCAACCACAAAATCAGTGAGTTGTATTTAGGAAGATTTCTTCAATTGCTGCCTTCATTGCCTTGTCACCGTCTGTGACCGCGGGAGACTTGTTCAAGATTACTTCTAGAAAGTTTTGCAACAATCATATATATGTTGTCATTTGTTCACCCTCTATTAAGGCAAAGCCAAATATGAAAGTTTGGCGGTGATGGTTACAACCCGAGAAGATTACCAATGGCCTTCTGTACTTATTCTTTCGATAGGTTGTATCAAATGCAAACAACTCTCTAAATCACTGATAATCAGCCCTACAAATGCCATCTGCATAAAATAAATTCGCTAGCATATTTTCATCAGTAGCACTATACCTTGCCATGGCCATGGGTAAACATCAGCTTTTCCAAGTAGATAGCTTATTGTCGCATTGGAATCCCCATCAATAAGCTTTGCGCGACAAGTTCTTTGAATGTGGTTATCCAAGTCCTTCTTTGTGAATCCAACATTAGCATACCCACCGGATTGGCCTACCATGAGTCCCATTATTTTAGAGGTTGGAAGACAATTATCATGCATGGTGTTCACCTGAGCTTTGTGTGCTTCAGTCAACTCTCGGTGGTTCAGAATTAGGTGTACCAAGCATTGTGGGACAAGATCATGGTTGTGCTTCTCAACTAATTTTTTAACCCCCCAAGTCAAAGTTTTCGTGTCAAAGTACACCACAAGCATGGCTTCAAAACCAGTACGAGTCAACACTTTATGCTCCCTCTTCCTATTCGAAGTAGAGATGTATTTCTTGGCTCACTTTCCTTCCTTGTTGCAAAAAAAATTGCCTTCTACGTTGTGTTCCATCTTTCCCACATGGTGTATTACCCTTGCGAACTCTAAACCCGACACACCTCGCATAACTTACATACAAGTTATAAGCTGCATCCGATGTTTCAAATATTTTGTTTATAATATCATCGGCCATAACAAAAACACACTTCCTACTGCTGCCACCGCAATGACAAGTGCAATTTACAAATCAACTTTCATTGCATCCTAATGAGATGAAATAAACAAAAGGCAATAAATAACAAAAGGCAATCCCAATAAATAACAAAAGTCATTGTAAATTTCATTGATAATCAACCAAAATTTTAAGTTATAGTTATTGTCTCATTAAATTACAAATTATTTAAAAAAGATTAAAAAAATAAGGGACCATACTAAAATTTTATATTATGCAAGAATATATATTCTTGCACACAACTATCATGTGACATAAAACAAATAATAAAAAAGAAATTATGTGAAGCAAACGAACTTATAATATGTTGCATTTAGATTTACTGTGTACTTTTGTATGTATTGAATCACTAAACTATAAAATAGAATAACAACGATAAATTTTTTTCCAATTATGTGGATCAAAAGATGTCATCAAGAACTATCAGTCCATCATAAACTGTGCACAGAGTATAGAGAAGTGACGAAATTTAAGTCTTTCGTAATAGTTTTGTTATAGTTTTTGTAGTTTGCCTTTAATACACTTAAATTGCATATGTTAAAAAGAGATGCCATATAACTAGGATATATTTCCTTTTATTGGTTGATGCAGTTTGCATGGATGATTTATGAAATATCAACATATCAAAGCAATACTCCTACCTGTAGCATCTTTATGTCAAGCACAGTTTTGACTAAGCAATAGCAATAGCAATTCAAATAGGATGTTTGTAAACTACAAATCCTTTAAATTTCAATACATTTGGAATCTTAACAGCAGCAATAATTCAGCTTACAAATTAACCTTACAATACCATACAAGCACCATTGTGCATTTGTTCTTCAATGAAAAAGCATATCATTAAAAACAAAAAAGGACCCTTGTGCATTCAAATTGACAAAACTTAAATATCAACAGTCATTCAGCAAAAGGGAAAAACTAAGATATCAAAGGCTCTCTAACTACATATATGGACACATCAGATATAAGGAGAAACTTACTTCGGTGCCAACATTTATTACATGTTGATATATTATTGATATAATTACAAAATCACAAAAGGGAAGCAGGACAGAAAGCCATAATGCTGAGAGCTAGACATCTTCAGAAAGAATTTACGCATAATTGTCATATACCCAAGATCAACAATAATATTCTAATTAGATGAACACAAAAGAGGCTTATTTTAACCAAACAAATAAGCAAGTTTATTTATTATCCTAAATCATGCTTGTGCAGTAACAAACTCTAAAATGTAGATTGTCATTTTAGAAAACTATAAATTAATAATTATGAACTGGATAAATAACACATTGAGCAATATAAAATTTCACTAACAAATTGAATTCAGTGATGATTTTCAGCAATGAAAAGATTTAACTAAGTAATTATTTGAGTAGAACAATAACAAATTCAAAATTCAGTGAATGTTATCAATAACAAATTTATCTCATTGATTCTTCAGCATAAAAAAACTAGCTCAGTGAATTTTCATCAACAAATTATTCAAGGCTCATGATCAGCAACAAATTCATGTCAGTGATTATTTTCAGCAACAAAGAGACTAATTCATTGATATTTGCAGCAATAAAATCAATGGCAGCAACAAAACAAAAAAGGAAAGAACAGGAGAATTTGTTGAAACTCACCAAATTAAGACAAGCTTCTGGTTGCGTGAAGGAAGCTGATGGTAAGAGTTGCTGATGACGAGAGTTGCTGCCGGGGAGGAGGAAGTGCTAGGACCTGCTACTTCTGCCGCCGGCAACGACGATGGCAGAAAAGGCGCGCGAGACCGTGAGAGATACCCGATCCGAGAGAATGACAACGAGCTTGATGGCGACACCGGAGACAGTGAGAGAGACCGTTGCCGAGAGAGGGAGGGAGTTTCGGTGCGACAGCAGTGACAGGGATGAGAGAGCTCCAGGTTCAATCTAGTGATGTTGAGGGAGGAATGTGAGAGTTTAGGGATGCAAAGACGTAGTTTGTGGAACAAAAAGTGAAAAAAACCAAAAAAAAATGATCCAGTGGGTCATGTAGGTTGGTCGGTTCTATTGAGTTAGATAACAATTGTGTTTATTGTTATTGTTATAGAAAATTAGTTTTATTTTGATTTATTAAAAAATTTAAAAATAACAGATTCATTAATACGTCCAATAATAACGTAACACGTAAGTTTCTTAAAAAAAAGATGTTTTACACGTCTTTAGAGTAAACACCCAACCCGGTCCCTGTCCATTTCTAATTAGGACAACGCGATCCCTCACCAAAAAACTAACCCACGCCGGTCCCTGTCTATGCAAAAAATCACTCATCGTGCCCCCTCCTGTTTATCCCCCGTCCATAGTTGATGGAAAAAACTGATGTGTCACTTACCGGCGCTGATATGGCAGTTAGGCCAAAGTTATGTGTCAAGGTGGATAAGTGGGAATGGACATGGGTCGATTTGTCCCCCTGTGACATTAAAAAATGACGTCGTTGCTAGGTTAATAAGAAGCAAACGTCTCCTTCATCATTTCATAACCCCCCAAGGCCTAACTCAAATTTAAAGAAATACCAAAACCCATCAACCTTCTTCGCGTGATAGGACAGAGAGTGGTGGAAGTAGCAATTATTGGTGCTGACAAGGGTGCTGACAAGGCCGCACTCGGAGGACTCCTCTAATGCTGTAGTTGACGGAGTGACTGGCGTCGTGCAGTGGAGGCAGCTTGAGTCTGCATTCAGGTTAGTAATGAATCTGGGCATCAAAAACATCATTATAATCCAATATCTGTTCCTAAATTGCATGTGGGTGTATTAGTGTTCAGTAGTTTGAAATGGGTTGCCTGGTTATTTATTATTATAAATGTTGTGATACTGAATGGATTTTGAAGTTTTTTAGTTAATTTGTTAAATTATTCATGTTAATTGTCAGTAGTTTAGATGATTAGCACAGTGATATTAAACTGTTATGAAATGGATTTTGATTAGTAAAAATAATTTTCAGATGGATGAGTTAGAAGTAGTTCCTGTTTTCCATCATGGAGGAATTTTTAAGAGGAATGCACAGGTCAAATTAGAATATGTTGATGGAAAAGTCAAGAAGTGGCCCGCTTTAGACATTGATTTGGTGAACTTCTTTGATTTTGAAACGTTGTTGAAGGAGCTAGGTTACAGGAAGTACAAGATGATATTTTGGTTTGATAGCACGGCACCTGACTTGGAATTTGGGTTACATGTAATGAGGGGTGATACTGAGATAAATGACATGAGGAATAATAAGATTAAAAACAAAAACAAGGGGACAAAGGAGATTTATATCTACTTTGATCACCCGGTTAGTGTGCCAGAAGTTGTGGATGTGGAGATGCAAGCTGAGAAGGTTATTATGAGTCCCTCATCTTCCTCAGGTGATGGGTATGAAACAACTGAGGACGAGCCATATAAGCCACCTCCTCTAGAATATGAAGAGACTCATAGCAGTGATGATAGTGAGGTACAGAAAAGGAAGGATAGATTGAAGAAAAAGAAGAAGAAAATGGTGTCACCAAGGAAGAGAGCTAGTCAGGGTCTAGATGGGGAGGGGAAGAGTGGTCCACCTGATGAGATGAAGGATGGAGCAGATGGTGGGGTGAGGTTTGGCCCAAATAGGGATTTAAGAAAGGATAACCCAAAAAATAGGGATAAGCCTGGACCAAGTAAAGGTGGTCCATCTTATTCTCCAAAGACAGCCAAAAAATAGGCTTCCAAGAGATATTCAGGTAGGAAGAGAAAACATATTCTGAGAGATGAAAAAACTGTGGTAGAAGGTGCAGTAGTTGATGGGCCTGAAGTAGGTGGTGGTATGGATGCTAGACATGGATTGGCTAGGAATACAATGCCATCAAGTTTTGATATTGTTGGGGAAGAACTAGACTCAGATTATGACAAGCCTTATGAATATGAGAGTGAAGCATTTAACAGTCTGGTGTCTGATGATGATGAAAACAGGACTACATTTGATGCTTTCAATGAGGAGACAGAATATGGGGAAGTTGAATTTAAGGTGGGGCAAACATTCATCACAATGGAAAGTTTTAAGAATGCACTAAAGGATTACTTTGTGTATGAAGGGAAGAATGTGATGTATCTAAAGAATGAAAAGAAGAGGGTGAGGGCTGCATGTGCAGGAGAGAACTGTCCTTGGTTGATTCTGACCTCTTAGAACAGTGCTGGGGTGTTATCAGGTGAAGGCATTGGTTAATGAGTACAACTGTGCTAGAGATTTTGGTAGTAATCTAGCTAGCAGAGAATGGGTGACATCAAAGTTGGTCAAGAGGCTATTGACTCAGCCTAAGTTAAAGCCTAAACAGGCAAGGGAGTATATGATTGAGGAGTACAATGTACATCTTAGTGAGAAAATGATAAGCAGAGGACTGAAGTTTGACAGAGAAATAGTCATAGGCAACGAACAAGCTCAGTATGGAAAGCTCCGTGACTATCTGATGGAACTTCACAAGAGTAATCCGGGGAGCACAGCTATGATTGATGTCATACCTCAGCCAGAGTCGCTGCCACTATTCGACAAGTTGTATATAAGTTTGGATGCATGTAAAAGGGGTTTTAGAGATGGGTGCAAGCCTCTAATCGGGTTGGATGGGTGCTTCCTCAAAGGTTACTATGGTGGACAACTATTATCTGCAGTGGGGCAAGATGCCAACAACCACTTTTTTGTCATTGCGTATGCTGTGGTTCCAAACGAATGTAAAGACACCTGGAGCTGGTTTTTGTTAATACTAAAGCAGGATCTGGGGGATTACACTGAGTTGGGGCTAAATTTTATTTCTGATCAACAAAAGATCAACTCTAAACCTTGCTACTTAGTTACTTGTGTTGACAACTTGTGTATGATATACTCTGTTTTGGATTTGATCATAGAATTGTACTATTCTGCTATGGATTTGATCATAGACTTGTACTATTCTGCTATGAATTTGTGTATGATGAATTAATTCTTATGTTAGGGAGAAGAATCTGGTTCATTCACCATCAATTGATAATTAAATTTGTTGTATTGCATCTCTTTAATTATATATTGTATTTAATTTGAGTTACTTTAACTTGAGTCTTATCATTTGAAGCCACTTTAATTGATTATATATTGTATTGCAGCTCCCTGATTATATATCATTTTAAGAAACATATTGATATGACAATTTTTAGATTTCTTATGAAATGAATGAATCGTTACTGACTATGCAAAAAAAGAGTTACAATTTTTTTGAGTCTTTCTTATGTTTTTTCATAGCATTAAAAAAAATAGGAGTTACCGTAGGAGTTTTAATTAAAAATGTTGTATTGCAGCTCCTTGCTTAGATATTGTATATAATTTGAGATACTTTAATTTGAATCTCAGAATTTAATATTTTACATCATTGCTAATTAGAATTTTCTAATCATATCATGTCTTTGGACTGATACAGGGGTTGGCATTGGCCTTGAAGGAGATATTTCCGAGAGCTCACCACAGGAATTGTGTACTACATATCTGGAAGAACTTTATCAAGCACTTCAAAGATGAAGAGACGAAGCAATTGGTTTGGGAATGTGAAAGGTGCACCACACACACTGAATTAGCTGCTATGATGGAGAAGTTAAAGCGAGTAAGTGCACCAGCATGGGAGTATATGCAAAATTTTGATCCGACTGTGTGGTGTAAGGCGTACTTTAGTCATGGGCTGAAAGTGGACAACATAACTAATAATATGTGTGAAGTATGGAATGCAAAGATTGTGGAGCATAGGGAAAAGCCTATTCTAACCATGTGTGAAGGCCTGCAGTGCTACATAATGAGAAAAATGGCAACGCACAAGAAGAAGTTGGAGGCTCACATTGGACCACTTGCACCAGTCCAACATAAGAAGTTTGATCAATTTATCAAGCCTAAGAGTCATAAATGGAGAGCTATATGGACTGGTGATTCAGAAAGAGTCCTTTTTGAGGTTCATTCTCAAAACCATAAAGTGGGTGTGAATCTACACAAGAGGACATGTACATGCAATGTATGGCAGTTGACTAGTAAGTCTGGCTATATAGTTATTGGATAATTATTTAGTTGTTATAATTTTTGGTTTATCACTATATGTCCATTGTCCTTTTTTTATTCTACATCAGTTTATTATTGTGCATAGGAATGCCTTGTAGACATGCCGTTGCAGCACTAGCTAAAATGGGTCTTAAGACTGAGAATTTTGTGCATAAGTGGCTAACTATGGAAGCCATCAAAGCAACTTATACACATTGCATTAAACCAGTCAACAGTGAAGAGTACTGGACACCTACTAATGCACCAAGGCCACTGCCTCCCACTATCAAGAGAGCTGCTCATAGACCTAAGATGAAGAGAAGAGACGATCCAATTGAGAGAGAGATGAGCACCACCAAGGTGAAGAAGACATTCGTTGTTACTTGCTCTAAGTGTGGCCAAAAGGGCTATTACTACAAGACATGTCCGAATGCAGCACAAGATTCCAACTGGAAGCCTATGACTAAAAAGGAGAGATGAGCACAAAAGAAGACAACAACTCACAAATCATCAACTGATCCAGCAACAAGCAGTGATCCAGCTCCAAACACTGCTCCAGTCCCAAACACTGATCAGGTACAATGTGTTAGCTTTAAGAACTGACTTGTCCTAAACAATAACTTCTTTATTCTATGTTTGAGAATTGAGGTACAATGGTTGTGTTATGCACTGATTAGGTTTATATGTTGCTTGGTTGAGTATGGCTATGTTATGTACTGATTAGGTTTATTTGTTGCTTGCTTGAGAAATGCTGTATTATGTACTGATTAGGTTCAAATGTTGCTTGATTGAGAATGGCTGTGTCAAATGGACGTGTTTGAGAATTGTTTTTTGTTGCTTGATTTCTATAATAAATTGAATTTTGTCACAGAGCAAAGCCAGAAAAGCTAAGAAGAAACTACCCAAAAATCAGAGAGAAGAAATTTCAGTTTTGCAATCTGCACCACCAGCTAAGGAGGTAATTTTTTTTCTATTGTTTAAAAAAACAAAACCTGTTTCATCCAACAAATTATTACATCTCAATCCCTTAAAGTTTTCATTCATATAGCTGCTAAACCTACATTGTTACAGGCTGCAAGAAAAAACTCCAACGACAACCCTACAACAGTTAGGGAGAAGCAGCAGATTGTTAGGCCTCCAGCTCCATCTTTCGTGTCTCCACCCATACCAAAACCGGGGCCAACCTTATGATTCAAATCCCAACCTTCCCAAGCCCCAAACCTGATGCCTCACAGCTCACAGCTCCAATCAAATGACTCAATAGCTGGGAAGACTACTACAGGAACCAGTCATGATGCGATTTCTGAAGAGACGATGGCAGCTGCAAATTCAACTACAGCATCACGACTTCTGAAATTTGTGCCAACACCCGGCTATCGGCCTCCAGGACTTAGGCCTTCTAAGCAGGGGTGACACTTATAATAGGAATTTAGATTTGTGATACTGAGATATGTGATACTTTTATTTTGGTATTTTGAGACTTTAGTTTGAAGGATACAATTATGTCAGCAAATGTTTTGCTGTTATTTTGGTATTTTGGTATTTACAAATGTCTAAGTTTTGGTTAAGGCCATTTTGCCTCTGCAATGATATTATCACTGTGAACATATCAGTTACATCTTTCTTGACAATATGAATATAATAGTACTTTTTACTATGCTTTACAAGGTTTACTTCAATCTATGTTACATGCACAAATATTTGCAGCTCTAATTTGCATTAAGTTTAGGTAACAAACTTTAAACACTCATCATAATAATTCATCTTCATATAACTTACATCCAAAATATTTACATTTCCAATCTCATCTTGCCACACAGTTCTTAGATACCTTAAAGTTATTCATTAGGTTGCATACATAGTTGTCCTAAATAAACAGGCAACCATAACCCCAATCAAAAATGCAAAAATACTACAACCTAACCCCAAGCATCTACTTTCACCCATTTTTTCTTGCTCTTTCCCAATTGATTTTCTAATCCAATCAACCTCATTTCTAACTCTTCTACTTTGTCATCCACCGCATCACTAAGGCCTTCAAATCGCTGCTGGTTCTTCTGCAATACCCCTTTTGATGTTGTCTTCAAAACATGCTCATTAAAGGAAGAGACATAATCATCTAGCCATACAAAAAATGAGCAACATCCTTCTGTAGTCTACATATAGACAGATACAAAAAGGTTGAAACCATGAATAGACCTGTAACTAAATATAGAATTTTTGTACATTCAACACAAAATTTTACATGAACATACCTTGAATTTAGGACACTGTAAGAATAACCTATTCGGATTACTTTTGGTCCCAGACATGAACAGAACAGCATCAGACCCGCAATAGCATTTTGGGGTGACCCATCTCTTCTTCCTTCTACCTACAATACTCTCATTAGAGTTCATGCTATAACTCTAACTATCACCAGCTCGCAAGTTGGAGGATGCACAACGTTCTCCACTTCCAACCATGGTCCCCTAGGATTTCTTGTTTAGACTATGAATACTTTGTGCAGAGGTTGGGGAATGAAATAATGAAGGAGACGTTTGCTTCTTATTAACCTAGCAATGACGTTATTTTTTAATGTGACAGGGGGACAAATCGACCCCTGTCCATTCCCACTTATCCACCTTGGCACTTAACTTTGGCCTAACTGCCAGATCAGCGCCGGTAAGTAACACATCAGTTTTTTCTGTCAACTATGGATGGGGGATAAACAGGAAGGGGTGCGATGAGTGACTTTTTGCATAGACAGGGACCAGCGTGGGTTAGTTTTTTGGTGAGGGATCGCATTGTCCTAATTAGAAATGGATAGGGACTGGGTTGGGTGTTTACTCCACGTCTTTATGGGAGTATTTGCTAAATAGAAAATATTTTAATAAACCAATCAATTTGTTAAATTTTTTATAATTTTAATAATTTTTTTAATTTATAAACTTAAAATATATCTCTTGGCACAAAAGAAATAAAATCATTATTATTCTTATTAGAATAATTACCAAATTTAATTGCTGGAAATTTTAAGATGGGACATTTTAGTTTCTTAACTTTAATTTTGACAGACAAATTAATCTTTAGTCTTATTTTTCTGCCAATAACAAATAAAAAATACTCAGATGGAGACTTAGTCAATTATTTAGGTGTACAATTGTACAAATAAGAAACATTAATCATTGGGTTTACGGTTTCACTGACGCACCCTTCTCTGTGAGGCCCCAAAGATCACCCGTCCTTACACAGAGTGGAGCAAGAGGTTATGATCCTAGAAGGATCTCTTCGGTCACATGCACTGCTACCCAGAGCGCCATTGGCATGGGATCATCAGATCACCACCGCAAGAAGGGGAAGGAAGACTACCAGATTGCGACATGTCTGCTGTTGTTGGCAAGTGGGAAGGGGAAGGGGAAGGAGAGGGGGACCTCAGCAGGGTGTCACTGGGAGAAAGCCGACACTGATGACACTGCATCCTCCTTCATTGACATCTATTTGACTGCTTCTCTTGATCAACAACACCACCATTGCTCTTTGGATTTGAGGTTGGGTCTTTAGTGTAACCCTACTCTGCTGCCCCTTTCTTTTTCTTTTCTAATTTGCTGTGTATCTTAGGCAGTAATTCTCGCTGACAGTGGCGGATTCTTTCGGAAAAAAGATGGCTATCGTGGCTGCTGGAATTGCGAAGGTGTTGGAAGCACTTATTGGATATGCGAAGAGAAGTGGTGGAAAGAAGATTTGGGATGAACAACCTGGGGCTGGGACTGTAACACCTACTTCTAAAGTCAAACATAGAGAGAAAGGTGAGTTAGTTTTGAAACCTTATTGCCATAGACTAATTTATTTAGGTGTTTGCTACGGTACGATGATAAATTTATACGTACCGATACGTTTAAAATATAGACAAATAACAATAAGACATGTGGAATTTATTTTCCACGTCAGCATTTAGTTTTTTCTTTTTTAAATATATAGTATATCACCACTTTTACCAAAACACCCTTTTAATTAAATAAAAAATAAAAAAATATTTATTTATTTAATTTTATAAAAAGACTTAAATATCCTTCCTTTATTTAATTAGACAAAAATACCCATTTAAACTAATCAAATTTTAGAATTCAATTAATCCTAATTTTATAGATTCAATTAAATGAAACAACAAAATAAAAACATATTAAAAAAACAAACAATTAAAATTGTTCTTCATCTGTGTTAAACATATTAAAAAAAAATAAAAAACTAAAATTGTTCTTCATCTGGGTTATTCAGAAACCTTCTCGTTCATCTGGGTTTCAGTCTCTTCCTATCCTCTCTCTCTCTCTCTCTCTCTCTCTCTCTCTCTCTCTCTCTCTCTCTCTCTCTCTCTCTCTCTCTTTCTTTGCTCCTCGATCTCTCTCATCTGTCTCTGCATCACACACAAGACGCCATCTGTGCTCTTTGTGAAAGGACCCTTTCCTTTCCCTCCGGTGACAATTCTGATGCCCCAGCTTCTTCCCTCTGCAAATTCTGCCACCCGCACCCTGC
The DNA here is from genome assembly GCF_003086295.3 of Arachis hypogaea. Lineage (NCBI taxonomy): Eukaryota > Viridiplantae > Streptophyta > Magnoliopsida > Fabales > Fabaceae > Arachis > Arachis hypogaea. Next base: position 58,104,270 of record NC_092037.1, read on the forward strand.
TTCTGCCTCCTTTGCCTCTAAAAGACTCTTCCGAATCCTAGTATCTTTTTCTTTTTTTTGTCCCTCTTCAAAGTTCTATTTTTTCTGTGACCTTTTGTGTTGTTTACATCAAATATTATTGAATTTTGTTGTGGGGGTGCTTTGTTTTGCAGATGTCGGTTGCGACAGAAACAAAGGTATTCAGTGTCATATGCTTCGATAGAGTTTCCAGGGTTCTGTTCGGTTGTTCTGCAGATGACTTCTTTCACTTTGTAAAGCTCATTCTTTCACTTGTTCTATTTTAATTTGCTCATATCATAAGATCCTTTTTAATTGGATTTTATCTATTTATTCATTATTTTCTTAGTAGATTGGAACTTTAAAAGGGTTGATAGAGATATTCATTGTTATATAGCTGCTTAATCTATATATATTTTATGTGCTTTCAGGGACTACAAACTTATTTGGTGGCTCTTTTATCATGGTTACTTTTTTTCTCCTCATATGAGTGTAATGTGATACTCATTGCATTTATTTTGAGAATGTTCTTGGTCACTGAGATAGGATATAGCCACTACTAGTTTTTGTGTGCATGTTACTTGTAGTTTCAGGTTCATGTTGATGTTGTCTATTTTCTCTTATCATGTTTTATTTTTCATGATATTAGTTCTCTGTTAATGTTTGATTCAAATAGAAATTGATTTTCTGCTGTTAGGAGTTCTTATTAGTTTTGCACTTCCTTCATTAAGCCTAAAGCTTCGGATTAAACTTTCAAGATAGAAATGAGTGAATTGATCAAATATTTACCTCTTCAGCTGCCTTCCTGTCATGCAGGGTATCACACTGATAATTACAGTTCTTCAGATTGTACGGATACCGAATCTCAAGGTAACAATTCGTTGTCAAATTCATCATTATCTATGATATTATATTGTTGGCTGTTTTTTTGGGATACTACTGAACTATTAACATACCACTTTTCTTCTTTTCCTCCTTGTCTCTGTATCAGGTTGGAACTGTTCTTCTCAGCTGCGCCTTCCTATACGACATCTTTTGGGTGTTCCTTTCTAAACGGTGGTTCCATGAGAGCATCATGATAGTGGTGAGTGTTCTAAAGAAATGCTTTCCCTTTCTTTACAAAGCTCGAGTTTGCTCTAAAGAAATGTTTTCCCTGCTAAAGATACCACGTTTGTTCGATCCTTGGGTGGTTACAACATCATTGGTTTTGGGGACATTATCTTACCAGGGCTTCTAGTAGCATTTTCACTAAGGTTTAATCGGAATTCATTGATAGATAACATAATATGCCCTATAAGTTAACAGATTGAGACTTCAGAGAATATTTAGTATCATATTTTACAATTAATGGATGATTATTCTATTGATATCTTTACAAGTATGATTGGTTGGCAAAGAAGAGCCTTCGCACTGGGTACTTCCTGTCAGCAATGACTGCTTATGGCTTAAGTATATGCTTGATCTGATCCTAGCTCATTGATAAGATCTTTCAACAGAGACAGTAACTTACCTCAAAATCTTTGGACCTAGTTAAATCAGCGGTATTTGGATCGTTACGTAGTAAGGAAAACTGTTTGAAGTTGAATATTATTTCTGTTGCAATGTATTAAGACACAATAAGTTGATATGTGCAGTATTGTAATCTATAATTTATAAGTGAGGTATATTAATAATTATGAAATTTCTTAACACCTTGATTTAGTTAGATCAAGAACAACATTTGTCTTCCTTATGTTCTTATCTTGGCATGCAGAGATGATTTTACATAATCTTTGACTTTTGGTCGATTTGGTCCGCAGGTCTCCTCATCACATACGTGGCTTTGAACTTGATGGATGGACATGGCCAACCAGCTTTGCTTTATATAGTCCCCTTCACACTTGGTAAGTAAAATTATTTGTTTCAGTCAGTTATTAACATTCAAGTACAAATGCTCATTATATCAAGTAGGTATATGATGGTTACTTTGCTCATTTCCCTTGTTTGGATTTACAGTAAGAAAATAGTTAAATACTTGAATTCATCGCAGTATGGACCGGTATTGCTGTTGTGCAAGTACCAAATTCATGTGGACAAATAAGTGAAATGCTTTTATAGTAGTACATGTATATGACATTTAGTTAGGTAATCAAATTGATTGCTATTGCTTTGTCAACTCGATCGACATAACAAACGGTTACAGCATAGCATGTGACAATCCGGGTCCGGTTTCTAAAACCTAACTTCTTGAATCTTAAATGCAGGAACCTTTTTGTCATTGGGAAAGAAGAGAGGTGAACTCAAGATTTTATGGACAAGGGGAGAACCAGAGAGACCTTGCCCTCACATGCAAGAAGAGGTTCAACAATCACTTAACCAGCATTGATCCCTCTTATCAGATTTGTATCTTAGGTCTATTAGTACATAGGAGATTGATAACAACTGGTAGGAGATTTATGTTACATTTTGTAACTTCTCTTTGTAACAAAAATTACAACCAAAATATATATTATTAGAGATGTCAACCAACTATTTTAATGGTGTATGCATGGAAATGTGGAACTGTATTATGTAAGATTATTATATATCTAGGTGGCATGCATGGACTTCTTCAATCGAAAAGAGGGAAGACATGGTAAAGGATGATAACACTAAGAGGCTCTACCATTTCTACTTTAGCAATAATTTTGTATATTATTATTACTATTATGCATAACAAGTTTGAACTCTTAAGTTAGCTAGCTGAATTTGATTTACATATAATGGTTTTTCATATAGATGATGTGTTTGATATGGGATGAAAATGTTTCATATGAAGCTATTCCATGAAATATTTTTCCTTAAATTTGTTTGTTTAGTTGCATATTTTAATGCACAATCTTCAAAATAAACATTACAATGAGCATGTAACTAATTTAAAAATCATGGCTTGTAACTTTATTGTTGTATTAATGTGAACAAGCTTGAAACTTACAACTTGAAACTTACAACTAAAGGTCATAACAACATTCAATTAAAATCAATCCCACACATAAATGGGGACACCTTGTTCTTGCCACAGAGAAAGAGAAAAAAATTTGTATTCCATACAACAAAAATGGTAGCATACAAACAAGGAAATTTTTTTCCATTATTTGTTACCTAAAAGTACAAGGGACTGGCCCCAGAGAATTAAATGGCACTAGGGTCAAGCACCAAAAATAAACTGTAAAGAATAGACTAAAACAAAAACAAGGTTGGGAAAAAAGAAAAAGAAAAACCACTGACATGCAACACACTTTTTTTTGTGCTTGTCAGAATCTCTCAAAATTGTTCTAGCCATATCATCCATCTGAGGTGCACTTGAAAGGATTCATTTCCATTCTGAGTCCAGTCCTAAAAATGAGACATATTTCCTCAGTTATGAACAACAGCACTATCAATGGATTGAAAAAGTTCAAATTTTGAGCATATGTTCAGAAAAATACAAGGAAGCAATCAGCTTCACTAGTCTTGGCTACCAAATTCTTTAACATGTGTAAGTTCCTTTAATGTTTGTCTCACAAGTGAGAAAGCAAGCATCTATCTACCTGTAGCTGAATATCTATCCCCAGATTAATAAAGGGCATTATAAACTAGAAAATCAAATTGTAGAAAAATTTTAACATGATTTTAGAAAATAGCATAACAAAAGAAAATAAGTTTTGAACCCCATCATGAACACTAATACACCAAAATGCAAATGGTGCAGGAAGACACAAGTGAAAAAAGGCCATTTTTTAAAGGAGAAGTTGAATGGGAAATTGAACCATGCAGCAAATTCCTAGTGGTGCTAAATAAATAATGAAAAAAAATCAAATGTAAATTAAAAAAAGGGATTTTCGCACTCATAAGTAATATAAGTCCAACTAGAAAAGCACACTCTAGGTAAGGGAAAATATTGAGACGCATTAGGAGAAAGCGTACACGCATGTCACCTTAGATAACCATTCCCATTGGTAGCAGAAAACGTTGATGTCCTCTCTCTCCCGGATGTTAAAAAATCTTGCATCCTCTCTGTCCAGTCAGAATTTATTCTGCGAGCAAAATCTACTACCTCCCTACATCATCAAAGGTTACCATGCACATGAGCTGGGAGAAAACACGCATCTTTGAAAACATACTAGCATAACCACCACACAAAAATCTTTTACTCAAAATCAGCTAGGGGAAACATGGAAGGAAAATGGAGTGTTGAAAACATAGCCACTACTACTACTAAGGCTTAGCTCAAGTGGTGCTCAAGTCAAATGTAAAATTTCGCCGGAGGCATTCGTGGTTACACTTTGAGAACGACGAATGCGGAGGAGTCACATTAAACTGGTCGCATCATGTTCATATAATGTACTAGTAAGAGGATAAGTGTATCTTTTAACGACCCTGTAAGCTAGAGGAAGTTCATTGTAAGTCTATGACTCTTCATTAAGAAATAAAGGTCTATTTCTGCAGTTTCTGCCATATATAGTGTAAAAGTGACAAATATTTCCGAATGTGGTTTATGAAACACACCCGCAAGGAGTGTTGCTTCACTTCACACAATCTTTGTGTAGTTTTATGTTTTTGTTTTATTGCATTTGATCTGATAGTTTCTTTTTCTATATATTATGATAACTTAGTAGGCAGTAGTTTTAATTAAGAACTATGTGAAGATGCTTTTAATTATAGGTTATTCTGAATTTATTAGTTGAACATTTTGTTTCTCTTTATTTGTAAGAAGTGAGACTAAGGATAATCAACATCATTTCACTTGTGATATTGCTTCTTTAATTTGTTATAGATTAGTTATAAATAACTAAAGTTATGATCAAACAATATACAGTGGTTTCATAATCCTGGTTGTCACTTGAAATAGGTATGTAGCTCAAAAAATGGTCTAACTATGAAATATGTTCTCCATCTCACTAGACCAAAATAAATACTGATGACAGTAAAAGATTAATTTTCAAAGAATGGTCAAAAAGGAAAATTCAGTCACTATTACTTAAATACTTCATACTCAAGCATGCAAACTTGATACGTTAGTACTTGCTCTATAATCCCAGACTAACCCAAAATATCCAGACTTATTTCCATGTGTATTATGCATCTTGAATGTAGCAGTGGCTAACCATACTCCGAATGCATAAGTTATTTGCATGATGATGCAACCTTGATTGAATATAGGACAAAAATTATAACTTCTATGTAACAGATAACACAACACTAATCCCAACCATAACAAATGTGGAAGTATAAGGGACTCAGCGAAAGGAAACGATGGATTCCAATATTTGTGCCTCAAGATTAGCTTCATCGATCCACTTTGAGCTTTGTCGACGCAATAACTCTTTCTTTTCTGCCATCTTCTCACCATGCTTTTTGACCTTCATCCTCCAATTTTCAAGTTTCTCAGCTCTTTCTTTTAACTGGATTCATAAGAATGACACATCAGTAAGCGCATCAAAAGACTGTAAGAGGTTTAACTTAAACACATGAAATCAAGGCTGTGTGCAACAATAGGTCGAAGTATCTCTTTAGCGCACCTGAAAGATTTGAAAACTATACCAAACTCCATGTCAGCTGATTATGGACTTATTTTTATTGTTTCTACATGTTGCATAATCAAATATGAAACTAGTTCCTATTTTATTACTGGATTTTTTGACAGATTAGCAATGTAAAGTATAAACCAGAATGAACCAACTGACAGCTAAATACAAAACAAAGACCATAAAGGCAATAATATTAGAAATGTTGATTACGTAGCTAAGTAATGAACAATGACAATGAACAAGGGTCAATCAATAGTGTGGTATACAAATGCAAAAGATAAAATCTAACCCTTTACATTTGGCCCAAACAAAAGAATATCACAGAAAGGAAAATCAAAGCCAGATTGAGGCCTAGTCAATTTTCAAAAAAAGAAAACAACAAGCCATTATGGCTCAAAAGAAAGAAAACAACACTTATTTCAAAAGTAGTTCAGTCATTAGATCAAGCACCTCGTCTGCACGAACACAACATTGAGCATATATATCTACCTAATTATCCATTGAGACTAATTAACAAACATTTGACGTGCATATTAGCTCAAACCAACAAATAAGCAAACCATCGAACACTTGGTGTGCACAGCGAAATTCATAGAAGGGACAGAAGGAGAAAAAGAAAAACGCACGAGTGTTTCTCTGAATTCTTGTTGTGCGATCTTGCGCTCCTGAGCCCTGATTTGTGCAGCTTCGACCTTGAGCTTCTTGCGCTCCTCATTGGCAACTCTAAGGGCTTCTTTGCGAGCTTCGTCCTTGCGCTGCTTCTCGATCTGAAGCAACTCCATAACAAAGTCATTAATAATCACCAAAGCCACAAGGCCCTTCAATTCAGCACCAGATGCACCACCACTCCTTATCAAAGCTTCTTTTGCAGAAATAAGCTCATATAGAACAACTCTGAAAGCATATACATCTATTTTGGGAGAAACACTTCCATATACATATTTGCAAATAAGAGAATCCTATTATTAAATCCAAAAAGCTCACTTCCATATATATAATACTGAAAAACTTCTACTTTTATTGCTTCTAATTGGAAGCAAGGAGATGAAGATCAAGGAATACTCTTTCAACATTCATAAACTCATAACTATGTACTAAATTAATGGGAAAAAAAAGAACTACCAACACTTTGCAAGTTTAGTTAATGTATAATAGTTAGCATACTTTAATCCTTAGTTTGCCAAAAGAAATTGAATAGAGAGAAAACAGTTCATCATACTCTAATAGTATTATCATACATAAAACTTGACTATGCATGCAGCATCTATTCAACTAAAAGAACTACAATTTAGTTTCTCATTAATAAAAAAATATATGCAACTTTTCTTTCAAATACTTGTAATCAAAACTAGTAACACAGAGAAATTATGAACCTCGCCATTGAGCTCTCCATAATAGACTTCACCAAAACCACCTTGACCAATCTTTTTAGCCAAACTGAAGTTATTTGTGGCATTGGCTAGTTCCTCATACGAAAACTCTGCTGATTTTTCTACCTTAACACCCATAATACTAGTATCATCTAAAGCTGAAGTTCTGTTTTTGGCATTATGAGAGGTTTTGCCAGAAAGAGGGACAATGTATAAGAGTTACTAATCCAAGTATGCTATTAGATAAAATATAAGTCAAAATCCATATACCTTGGTGAACAAAGTTCTCACTGGAATCTTTAGCTACCAATTTTTTGTTCCATATCTTCTTTCTTCTGTAACATTTAACATAAACACAAAATACCAATAACAGAAGTGCTGCTACTATTCCAACAGATATTCCACCAATAACGCCACTGGATAGACCTTTCCCTGTAGAAACAATAGAATAGCACAAAGTCCTTACCTTCACTGTCTTGATATCAAACTCAAATGAAAAGAATGATCAATGATAGAAAAACTGTGCTGAGATTGTCAAACCTCCATTGCTGAAAAGGAAAATGAAAACAGGGTCATTAAGTTTAGAAGATCACTGAAAAATGAAATTTAAATAGCTTGGACAGTAAGGTTAAGAGAAAAGTTACTTTATTTTAAAGGGCACATAGTTTCCATTTTCGTCTGTAAAAAAGTGAAATGAAAGGAGAATCTGAGATATTATTCTCTTCAAAATTTCGAAGTTCCTCGGAAACCAATTTGAAAGATCCAACTATAAGAATGATGTTAATAAGTTAAGCATACTCTTGACAGTATTAGAGACAGATTAATTAACACTTATTCAACAAAGGTTTATCAGAATCATTAACAATGGAGTAATTCACAGTAAAAATAGTAGGATTCACAGATTAATTAACACTTATTCAACAATTATTCAACCCATAACAAATTCACAAATTAACTAACAACAATTATTCAATAATTGTTATAAAAAATTACCTAGAATCTAGAAGCCCTAGAACAGAGCAGAGCAGATCCTGAGCAAGAGGGGGACAAAGGCACGACCGAAGGGATGACAGGTGGAACAGAGATAGCGCCGGCGACGATGGAACAGAGCTGCTCGACGGAAAAAGGAGGCGAGCCTGGCGACGATGGAACCGAGCTGCGCGACGATGCTTTCAAAGCTGAAATAGTAACTGCACGATGGTGGAACAGAGCTGCACGATAACAACAGTGGCTTCGAAGCTCGTTTCGGCGATGGCGGCAGGAGATGGATGGAGGTGAGGGAGTGAGATCAATGATGGAGAGAGGAAGGAGGAGCTCGAGGGTGATGGGAAGGATGGGTTCGCGTTTAGGCGTTGTGTGGAGCTAAGGATAGGAAAAGGAGAGAAGAAGAGGAGCAGAGAGAGAGAGAGAGAGAGAGAGAGGATAGGAAGAGGAGAGAAGAAGATCAATAAGACTGAAACCTTTAAGGCGTGGGAGAAGATTTCTGAACCAGACAAAGAACAATTTTAGTTTTTTATTTTTTTAATATGTTTAATACAGATGAAGAATAATTTTAATTTTTTGTTTTTTTAATATGTTTTTGTTTTGTTGTTTCAATTATTTGAATTTATAAAATTAGGATTAATTGAATTTTAAAATTTAATTAATTTAAAAGGATATTTTTGTCTAATCAAACAAAAAAAGGATGTTTAAGTCTTTTTATAAAATTAAATAAATAAATATTTTTTATTTTTATTTAATTAAAAGGGTATTTTAGTAAAAACAGTAATATACTATATATTTAAAAAAGAAAAAACTAAATGCTGACATGGAAAATAAATTCCACATGTCTTGATGTTATTTGTCCATATTTTAAACGTATCGGTACGTATATATTTATCATCGTACCGTAGCAAACACCTTCATTTAACACCTTGATGATGTGTTAAAAAGATATGAATTGCATTTTGGAGAGAAGTGTCCTCCACATCATCTATGGCTTTACTATAACAATTACAATTCAAACATGGACGGAAATAACATGCCACATGTAAGTGCTTAAATTTTAGGATGACATTAGTATTAGCAAAATTTTTTACTTTTGCTACACAAAAAATATATTATCTATAATTTTGTGTGTATACTTTGATTAAATATTTATTATTTTCACGTTATAGTGTTTGGACCTTTTATCTTGGTCAATAAAAGAGATGAAATTTTTTATAAAGAACTGGCCATTGCTTCTTACATCTTTGGAAACAATTTGAAATCAGAGTAAGTAATGCTAGTTTATTATTCATTTTAATTGCTAATTTGTCACGTAATTATTTTTTTAACCTTTTCTAATACCACAGTATGATACTCTAATTTTATAATTTAAGAAAAGTGCTTGTTCCAAATGATCATTGTCATGGCACACGCAAGACTCTTCTGACTATTATGCCCGGCAAGCCAATGATTGGTGATGTAAGAATTATTTCTGCAGTATTTACTTTTTATGCTTGCAAAATTATTAAATTTACTCTTTATGCTTATCTTAGTTTGTTCGATGCTCACCAAAGGGCCATTTGGGACAAGAGAAAACAAATGTTGCAACCAATGGTATTTGCCCCCAACATTCTCCGTAAGTTTATTAGCAGTTCAAAATTTAGTCTTCAATATTAATATATCTTCCTAGGTATTCTAGAAATATAATAAAATTCTTCACTTTGTTCAATATTCAATGTAGCAAATTATTTTAAGTCCGAAACAGAACCGTTCCAACACAATAAAATACATCAAGGATAACTTCATGGTAGACCTCGGTGGTTTACACAAGGTTTGTTAATTTTGGTCAACATTCAATTAATTAGTATACTAATATTTCATGGCTGTGTTTGTTAAAAACTATCTTCTGAATGTTATTGTAGATTTTTGTGGCAATTTACCTTAATAGCCATTGGTTTCTCATAGTGATTGATTTGCTTCATGAGACCGTGAGATATCTGGAATCATTCAAACATTGAACATTGATGACAGAATGTAAGAGTTTATTTGATGATGTGTTAAATTACCTTAAGAAGTTTTTATCCGACAATAACTTCCAAGAAACACCTTCATATAACACCTTGACGATGTGTTAAAATGGTATGAATTGCATTTTGGAGAGAAGCTTCCTCCACATCATCTATAGTTTTAGTACAATAATTACAATCCAAACATGGACGGAGATGACATGCCACAATGAGTGCTTAAATTTTAGGATGACGTTCGTATTAGCAAAATTTTTTACTTTTGATACACAAAAAGTTATTATGTATAATTTTGTGTGTATACTTTGATTAAATAATTAATATCACATTATGTTTATTGTGTTTGAAAATTTTATTTCAGTAAATTAAAGAGATGAAATTTTTTTATAAAGAACTGGCCATTGCTGCTTACATCTTTGGAAACAATTTGGATCCAAAGTAAGTAATATTAGTTTATTAATTATTTTAATTGCTAACTTGTCACGTAATTATTTTTTTAACCTTTTCTAATATCATAGTATAATACTATAATTTTATGATTTTAGAGAATTACTTGTTCCAAATGATCATTTTCATGGCACACAGAAGACTCTTCTGATTATTATGTCCGACAAGCCAATAATTGGTGATGTAAGAATTAGTTCTACAGTATTTATTTATTATGCATGAAAATTATAAAATTTAGATTAGTGCAGCATAACCATTGATTGTCTGTGCTCTATAGGTTCTAATCATATTTTCTTCCATGCTCACGAAAGGGCCATTTGGGCCAAGAGAAACAAATATGACTACCAATGGTATTCGCCACCAACATTCTCTGTAAGTTTATTAGCAATTCAAAATTTAGTCTTCAATATTAATATATCTTCCAAGATATACTAGAACTACAATAAGATTATTCACTTTGTTCAATATTCAATGTAGCAAATTATTTTAAAGCCGAAACAAAATTGTTCTAGCACAGTAAAATACATCATGGTTAACTTTGTTAGAGGCCTCGGCAGTTTGCACAAGGTTCGTTTATTTTGGTCAACATTCAATTAACTAGTATACTAATATTTTATGGCTGTTTTTGTTAAAAATTATCTTCTAAATGTTGTTGTAGATTTTTTGGCCAATTTCCCTTAATGGCCATTGGTTTTTCAAAGTGATTGATATGCTTCAAGAGACCGTGAGATATTTGGAATAATTCAAACATTGAACATTAATGACCGAGCGTTAGAGTATATTTGACGATGTGTTAAATTACCTTGAGAAGTTTTTATCCGATAATAACTTCCAAGAAACACCTTCATTTAGCACCTTGATGATGTCTTACAATGGTATGAATTGCATTTTGGAGAGAAGCTTCCTCCACATCATCCATGGCGTTACAACAACAATTACAATCCAAACGTCGACGGGGATGACATGCTACGTGTAAGTGCTTAAATTTTAGGATCACGTAAGTATTAGCAAAATTTTTTATTTTTGATACACAAAAAATATATTATGTATAATTTTGTGTGTATACTTTATTAAATAATTAATATTCACATTATTTTTATAGTGTTTGGACCTTTTATTTCGGTCAATTAAAGAGATGAAATTTTTTGATAAAGAATTGGCCATTATTGCCTATATCTTTGGAAACAATTTCGATCCAGAGTAAGTAATATTAGTTTATTAATCATTTTAATTGTTAATTTTTCATGTAATTATTTTTTTAACCTTTTCTAATACCATAGTATAATGCTCTAATTTTATGATTATAGAGAATTGCTTGTTCCAAACGATCATTTTCATGGCACACACAAAACTCTTCTGACTATTATGCCCAACAAGCCAATAATTGGTGATGTCAGAATTATTTCTACAGTATTTATTTATTATGCTTGCAAAGTTATAAAATTTAGATTAGTGCAACATAACCATGATTGTCTGTGCTACGTAGGTCCTTATCTTAGTTTGTTCAATTCTCACCAAACTGCAATTTGAGCCAAGAGAAAACAAATATGGCAACCAATGATATTTTCCACCAACATTCTCTATAAGTTTATTAGCAATTCGAAATTTAGTCTTCAATATTAATATATCTTCCTATATATACTAGAAATATAATAAGATTCCTCACTTTGTTCAATATTCATTGTAGCAAATTATTTTATGTCCAAAACAGAACTGTTCCAACACAATATAATACATCAAGATTAACTTCGTGCGAGACTCGGCAGTTTATACAAGGTTTGATAATTTTGGCCAACATTTAATTAATTAGTATAGTAATATTTCATGGTTGTTTATGTTAAAAATTATATTCTGAATGTTGTTGTAGATTTTTGTGCCAATTTACCTTAATGGCCATTGGTTTCTCATAGTGATTGGTTTGCTTCATGAGACTGTGAGATATCTGGACTCGTTCACACATTGCGCATTGATGAGAGAGGTAAGAATGTATTTGATGATGTGTTAAATTACCTTGAGAAGTTTTTATCTAACAATAACTTCCAAGAAACACCTTCAATTAGAAACCTTCAATTTTCTAAGTATAAATTCAGTGAGCCAATTGTCCCGCAATAATATGCCAAATCATAAGTTTAAAAATAAAAATTTCAAAGTACAGATTCAATTTTTTCGCTGCTTGTTCTTTTATTATATTGCTTTGTTAATATGTGCCTTGAATTATGGCAAAGGAATGACTGTGGTATTTAGGTTGCTCAATGGATGCTCCTCAACCATTATTGGAGACCCGATAAGACATGGGTGAGAAAAATATCATTGTTAATGAAGTTAAGTTTATTTCGTTATCTAATATCATTGTTAATATTTGTTTGGTTGTCAATGATTACTCAAGGATCCGACTAGATGTAGATTTGGTGTATGGTGAGCACAACTCGAATCGGGATATGATAAAGGAGCTCGCTGTTATTAACTCGAATAAAATAATGCAACAGTCTGTGTAACACCCTGTTGCCCTAAGCCTTACCTCTAGCCGTAAAGCAAAGGATAACAAAGTGTCACGTTAGTTCTAAAGCTTATAATAGATAATATATATCCAAGAATTTATATAACTAGAAGCTTGGTGAAGGAATATAGCTCAAAGTCGCATAAAGCGAAATTACGAAACGCGAAACATTCACACACGATAACTAAACGCGTAGGCACGGACAGAAAGAGGACTAGTCACAGCCTGTGGAGTTTAGGCCGGGTAGTCAAACTAAATACAACAGAGTTTTGAAGTTTTAAAACAGCAACAACCTATCTCTCAAAGTTTTCAGAAATAAAGCATCTAAGGAAACAAAGTTACAAAAATATAAAAGATGAGAGAGTAACTACATCGAACATATCAACCTACAAAAAGTGATAAAAGATCCTCCACTCTGTTACCATATCTGCAAACTCACCGTGGTGGGTTGCGACCTGCATCTGAAAAACAACAACAACATATGGTATGAGAATCGGAGGTTTTCAATATGGTAACAGTGCCCAATATATAAGATGTAAGGTCCCGGGATGCTAAAGGCAAACCTAGAACTTCACACCAAACAGATATTCAAGCTTAACAAAAATAAATAACTTAACCATAAACCATAAACAGGGTTATCTAAACTTAGGGGATTTTTAACTAATACCAATCACACTACTGTATCCCACAGCCTTCGCCAACCTACCCTCCACGTGATCCCATCGCCGCTGCCTACCTAACCTCCTCAGCACCAGACAATCACAAGTATATGCAAACAAATAATACATAGGTAATATTCATGTATAGCAAGTAATTCAAGAAGCAGGTGGGCATATTATACAATTAGGCAAACTGCAAGTAATTAAAGCAAACAAGCACAGAAGAGATGCATATGATGAATGCCAGTCCTATTGGCTGTGATATCACATGTCGGTTATAGTACCAAACCTGACACAAAATCCGGTCGGCAACTCCCGGATTAATCTCTCTGTTGCGCATACTCAGGACGAATAATTCTGAGGGATGAGTGCCCTACCACCTTCTCCATTTAGAGAGAAACGTTCCGAGGGAGAGTGCCCTACCACCTTCCTCTGGATGCCGCATGATTACGTGGGATAATGCCCTACCACCTTGTAACCAAAGAGAAAACGCATATTTCGGAGGAATAATTTCGAGGGATGAATGCCCTACCACCTTTTCCATGAGAGAAAAATGTGAGTGGGAAGTCCAGCTTCAACTCTCACATCTGAACATAGGCGAAAGACTGCCACATCCCCTACGACGGAGAACAAAGCATATCACAATCACATAACCCATCTTAGAGACCATTGCTCATAGCACACTGCCATGCATACTCATTTCATTAACCATAATCATTCATTTTCAAGTTCCAACCTCATCATCCATCATTAATATCTCAAGTTCATCATTAATCCGGCTCTCCATTAGTTCACAAGACAAATCCACCCAACTAACATACCAAGCCTAAGTCACCGACTTCTAAACTCATGCACACATTACTAATTTAGTTTACTAACCCATCTCTATTAGTCTTAAGGCCTAATTACCAGTTAGCAATCTTAAACATTAGATAAAGAAGTTTGGAAGGATAGAGAACCCTTGAAAACATAACAAAAACCATTTTCACCAAAACAAGGTCTGTGCGTATGCACGCCCATGTGTGCATACGGATGCCATGTAAAACAGAGTCTGTGCGTACGTACACGCCAAAATTTAGACCATTCTGCATGCGCATCCATGCTCCACGTACGCGGAAGGTCCAGTCAGAGAGGAATGCCCGCGTATGCACCATGGTGCCATGTACGTATGTGCTGCAGAATTCAGAAAAATTCAAGTTGCAGAAATTTCAGTTTTAAACTCCAAATTTTAAACGTTCATAACTTCCTCTACAAAACTTCATTTTCAACAAACGTTATATCATTTTAAAGCTCTTGAAATCATCTTTAATTTAAAATAAAGATCATTCAATTTTACTGTCTGAGGCTCAAGTTATGATCTATCAAAGTTTACCAAAAATCAAGTTTTAGACCAAAAACATCAAAGTTCTCTAGTTTCCAAATTCCAAAACTAAACCAAACCAAAACATACCCAATCATCATAAAGCACTAGCTCTTACATCAATTTACCATTTCCTAGTATTTCCATCACTCCACACCTAATTCACTCAACCATTCCACCATAAATCAACACAAATCTATAATTCCAATTCAATCTTTCCATATCAACAATTTAAACAATCTAATTCCTCGTATACACCCTTCATCAATTTACAACATCGTCACATCACAATCATCATATCACAATTATCATCTATACAATCAATATTCATTTCATCATCTACATATATTAACCAACATCAATAATTCCCATCATAATTCATCAAAATAATCATATTCATCAAAATCATCATACATCATCAATCTAACAGTTATCAAAAACCATTTCAATCATATCCTATAGTCCACTAGCCTAAGTGTCCAGAAACATTACATATTATATAGAGGAAACTGAAACCATACCTTAGCTGATTCCCAAAATGCACCAAACACCAAAACGAAACCACCAAGCTCGATCCAAAAGCCTCAAACCAACTCTAACAAACACCAAAACTCAATCTAACATCATACAACATACCAACATCAAATATAAGGTTCACAAAAATAACTAAACACAAGGTTTTAGTGAGACCTTACCTTACCCAACGATATTAGGGGCAAAATTCAACAATATTCCAACGCTAAATCACCCCTAAACAAACAAAACCATAAAATCTACTCAAAAACCAAACGTAAAAATGTGAAATCACTTAGGGCGGAAA
This sequence comes from Arachis hypogaea, assembly GCF_003086295.3. Taxonomy (NCBI): domain Eukaryota; kingdom Viridiplantae; phylum Streptophyta; class Magnoliopsida; order Fabales; family Fabaceae; genus Arachis; species Arachis hypogaea. The sequence continues at coordinate 58,119,938 of NC_092037.1, forward strand.
ACAGGAGTAGGAGACACGAGTTCTTACCAGAAATGCTTAGTTAGAAATGACGGGCTCAGTGATTGCTCGTCAATCGGAACTCCGTAACTCAAGTTATAGCTCCTAGAAGATGGTGATGAATAGTAACTTCTCTTTTCTTCTCTGTTCACAACCAACAACGCCCCTCTCTTATTTTAGGGCTAGAAATGAGCTGAAATTCTCATTAGCTGTGTTTATATATGTTGGGCTTGGGCTCAACTTGGACCCGGTTCAACCTGTTAGCGTTTTAGGTCCGTTTGGCTCATTTTGGGACAAAACCTTTAAGATTAGCATCTGGTTTTCGATTCTAAATTATTTTTGTCCTTTCAACACAATAAATTTAATTTCCAAAATCTTATTTTTATCAATACGCGGTACCAGTCAGACTAGAGCTGGAAATGCTGGCTTAAGTGTCGGTACATGTTTTTACAAAAAATTTTCATAAAAGATACATTTTCCCACTTAGAAAAATCCATTGAATTCAAATTTCACCATTATATTTAAAAAAACACTTCTATATTTTTGAACATATTTTAGGCAATTAAATTATTATTTTATTAAAGCGGTTTTATGTAAAAACTCTAGTTCTTACATCCTCCCCTCCTAATTAAGAATTTTGTCCCCAAAAAGTCGAATCGTGTGATATATCCTCCACGAAGCGTTTTACCACCAATGTTGTCAACCCAAACAAGTCGTCAAAGCGTCTCATCCATCATAGTTCTACCGTGTCGATGTTCTCTCACACCTTCCGTTGTGTCACTCTGATTATTCGTCACTAATAACTCGAATTACTCCACTATGTCAAACTGAAATTTTTCTTTAAACCAAATAATGCATTTATAACATTTTCCAAAACTGTCAAAATAAGTTCAATCTAAACCAGTTCATTCTTAAAGCTTTTTCAAAAGAGTCAAAAATTATATATTCGTAAATCAATCACTTTAAATCATGATTTTCTTAAATTCATTGAAATCCTTAGATCATAGCTTAAATTTCAAACCAAATTCCCAAATTAACAAAATCATAGAACTCACTTTTTTTTGTAAACCATATTATTCAAACCAAGAGTTCCGACCCAATTTCAAAACCAAACATTTAAACCAAAAGTTCCAAACCAAATTTGAAAATCATTCTAAACTTTAAAACTTTTTTCAACATGATTCAAAGCCATACCGGTTAGAAATAAAAAATCTTAATTAAAATCGCAAAAGCATTCATCCTCATTCTGTAGCTACATCAGTTGGCACTTCCCTTGCCACCAGTGCTGAACCTCACCTATCAACTGATATGCTGCAAACTCCATGGACTGGTTTTTCCAGAACATACTGAGCTCAAACGTAATGGCTAGGTTAAACATTCTCACTATCTCTCTGTTAACATGATCGACCTCATCCGCGAGTCACTATTTGGGGTCCTGTCTACACCAAACAATCAATATCGAGGTGGTTGATGAGCGGATATTTTATACGCTTTTTGGGGGTAATTTCATGTAGATTTTAGCATGTTTCAGTTAGTTTTTAGTAGAATATTATTAGTTTTTAGGCAAAAATCATATTTCTGGACTTTACTATGAGTTTGTGTGTTTTTCTGTGATTTCAGGTATTTTCTGGCTGAAATTGAGGGAGCTGAGCAAAAATCTGACTTAGGCTGAAAAAGGACTGCTGATGCTGTTGGATCCTGACCTCCCTGCACTCGAAATGGATTTTCTGGAGCTACAGGAGTCCAATTGGCGCGCTCTCAACGGCGTTGGAAAGTAGACATCCAGGGCTTTCCAGCAATATATAATAGTCCATACTTTGAGCGAGGATAGACGACGTAACTTGGCGTTAAACGCCAAGTTCATGCTGCTGTCTGGAGTTAAACGCCAGAAAAACGTCATTATCCGGAGTTGAACGCCCAAAACACGTCATAACCTGAAGTTTGACGCCAAGAAGGGCCTCCACACGTGGAAAGCTTTAGTCTCAGCCCCAGCACACACCAAGTGGGCCCCAGAAGTGGATTTCTGCACCAATTATCTTTGTTTATTCATTTTCTGTAAACCTAGGGTACTAGTTTACTATTTAAACAACTTTTACAGACATTTCTTGGACCTCATGACATTTTCAGATCTGAAATATACACTTTGTGACGGCATGAGTCTCTAAACTCCATTGTTGGGGGTGAGGAGCTCTGCAGCGTCTCGATGATTTAATACAATTCCTTTGTTTTCCATTCAAACACGCTTGTTCTTATCTAAGATGTTTATTCGCGCTTAATTGTGGAGAAGGTGATGATCCGTGACACTCATCACCTTCCTCAACCCATGAACGTGTGCCTGACAACCACCTCCGTTCTACATCAGACTGAATGAATATCTCTTAGATTCCCCAACAGAATCTTCGTGGTATAAGCCAGATAGATGGCGGCATTCATGAGAATCCGGAAAGTCTAAACCTTGTCTGTGGTATTCCGAGTAGGATTCCGGGATTGAATGACTGTGACGTGCTTCAAACTTTAACCTGCTGGGCGTTAGTGACAGACGCAAAAGAGTGATTCTATTCCAGTAGGAGCGGGAACCAACCGGTGATTAGCCGTACTGTGACAGAGTGCGTGAGCATAGTTTTCACTGCGAGGATGGGAAGTAGCCACTGACAACGGTGACACCCTACATAGAGCTTGCCATGGAAGGAACCTGCGTGTGAGAAGAGGATTTCAAGGAAGAGTTGAAGTCAGAGGACAAAGCATCTCCAAAACTCCAACATATTCCCCAGTACTGAAAATCAAAGTAACATTGTTCCCTCTTTTATTTTTATAATCAAATCCAGTAATTTCACTTTTAATCCAAATAATCCTATTGACATCCTAACTAAGATTAATAAAATAAATATTGATTGCTTCAAACCAATAATCTCTGTGGATTCGACCCTTACTCACGTAAGGTATTACTTGGACGACCCAGTACACTTGCTGGTTAGTTGAACGGAGTTGTGAGCTTCTCTAACAGTGCTTGAAACTCTTTTATCACAATTTCGTCCACCAAGTTTTTGGCGCCGTTGCCGGGGATTATTGAGTTTGGACAATTGAAGGCTTATTTTATTTCTTAGATTAGGAATAATTTATTTTTATTTTTATTTTTATTTTTATTGTTATAGAGTCATTAAATTTTGATAGGATAGTTTCTTTTCAAGAACATCTGCATCAAGTGTCATATTTATTCCCAATTGGCTAAAGCATTGGCTTATATTCTTGATAAGGGAGCACCAGTACTTTTGAAAATCTTTTTCAAAAATAATTTTTCTTGATTTAATCTTGTGCCAAACTCCAAGTTTGGTGTTTTATTGTTAATTTTTATAATTTTCGAAAATTTTATTAAAGTTTTCTAAAAATTTTAAGTTTGGTGTTCTTCCTTGTGTTCTTGGTGTTCTTGTGAATCTTCAAGGTGTTCTTGAGTTTTTCTTGTGTCTTGATCTTAAAATTTTTAAGTTTGGTGTTCCTTGGTGTTTTCCCTCCAAAAATTTTCGAAAATAAGGAGCATTGGATCTAAAAATTTTAAGTCTTGTGTCTTCTGCATGTTTTTCTCTTTCATCATAAAATTCAAAATTCAAAAATTTTATATTTTCCAACTACTTTTTCGAAATTTTTTTTAGTTTTTAGATTTTAATTTCATTTTTTTTCGAAAAAAATTTATATATTTTTAACTTCTTTTTATTTATTCCATTTTTATTTATTCCATTACTATAAATTCTCAACTTATATTCAATAATGGAAGCAAGTAGGAATGATCAGTCCAAGAGGACTCTGGGGTCATATGCTAACCCCACTACTGCTTCATATGGGAGTAGTATCTGCATACCCTCCATTGGAGTTAGTAGCTTTGAGCTGAATCCTCAGCTCATTATCATGGTGCAGCAAAACTGCCAGTATTCTGGTCTTCCACATGAAGAACCTACAGAGTTTCTGGCACAATTTCTGCAAATTACTGATACAGTACATGATAAGGAAGTAGATCAGGATGTCTACAGATTATTACTGTTTCCATTTGCTGTGAAAGATCAAGCTAAGAGGTGGTTAAATAACCAGCCTAAAAACAGCATAAAAACATGGAAACAGCTGTCAGAAAAATTCCTGAATCACTATTTCCCTCCCAAACGGATGACACAGCTAAGGCTAAGCATCCAAGGCTTCAAACAAGGAGATAATGAATCCCTTTATGATGCTTGGGAGAGATACAGAGAGATGCTAAGAAAATGCCCCTCTGAAATGTTTTCAGAATGGGTGCAATTAGACATCTTCTACTATGGGCTTACAGAAAAAGCTCAGATTTCTCTAGACCACTCAGCTGGTGGATCTATACACATGAGAAAAACAATTGAAGAAGCTCAAGAGCTCATTGATACAGTTGCCAGAAATCAGCATCTGTATCTGAACAGTGAATCTTCCATGAAAGAAGAGGCTAAAACAGTAACTGCAGAACTCAGTCCGGTGGATCAGGCTAATGAATTCAATCAGCAATTAGATTTTCTAACTCAGCAGCTAGCCGAATTCAAGGAAATGTTACAGGAAACAAGAATGGCTAACAGGAACATGGAAGTGCAACTAAAACAGACAGAAAAGCAACTGTCAAAACAAATAGCAGATGAATGCCAAGCAGTTCAATTAAGAAGTGGGAAAACATTAAATACCCCACTTCAAAGCAGCAAGAAGACAGGAAATGAACAAATAGCTACTCAAAATCCCTCTAAGGACAAGCAGAGCCCAGAGAGGGATAAAGCTGGCGCTGAACGCCCAAACCATGCTCATTCCTGGCGTTCAACGCCAGAAACAAGCATGGATCTGGCGTTGAACGCCCAAAAGGAACATGGTTCTGGCGTTCAAACGCCAGAAACAAGCAGGGAGGTGGCGTTTAACGCCACCCCAGCTTCCACCCCTGGTATTCAAACGCCAGTGGGTGATCAGTCACATACAAGTGCTGATAACAATCCTTCTAAAAAGGCTTCCCAACCCACTTCTGTAGGTAATAAACCTGCAGCAACTAAAGTTGAGGAATACAAAGCCAAAATGCCTTATCCTCAAAAACTCCGCCAAGCGGAACAGGATAAGCAATTTGCCCGCTTTGCAGACTATCTCAGGACTCTTGAAATAAAGATTCCGTTTGCAGAAGCACTTGAGCAAATACCTTCTTATGCTAAGTTCATGAAAGAGATCTTAAGTCATAAGAAGGATTGGAGGGAAACTGAAACAGTTTACCTCACTGAAGAATGCAGTGCAGTCATTCTAAAAAGCTTACCTGAGAAGCTTAAAGATCCTGGGAGCTTTATGATACCATGCACATTAGAAGGTGTTTGTACCAAGCAAGCTTTATGCGATCTTGGGGCAAGTATCAACCTAATACCTGCATCTACTATCAGAAAGCTTGGTTTGACTGAAGAAATCAAACCAACCAGGATATGTCTTCAACTTGCTGATGGCTCCATTAAATACCCATCAAGCGTGATTGAAGACATGATTGTCAAGGTTGGGCCATTTGCCTTTCCTACTGACTTTGTGGTGCTGGAAATGGAGGAGCACAAGAGTGCAACTCTCATTCTAGGAAGACCTTTCCTAGCAACTGGCCGAACCCTCATTGATGTCCAAAAAGGGGAAGTGACCTTAAGAGTCAATGAGGAGGAGTTCAAGTTGAATGTTGTTAAAGCCATGCAACATCCAGACACCCCAAATGACTGCATGAGTGTTGATCTTATTGATTCTCTGGTAAGAGAGGTCAATATGGCTGAGAGTCTCGAATCAGAGCTGGAGGACATCTTTAAAGATGTTCAGCCTGATTTGGAGGAATCAGAGAAGATAATAGAACCTCTGAAAATCCCTCAAGAAGAGGAGAAACCTCCAAAACTCGAGCTCAAACCATTGCCACCATCCCTGAAATATGCATTCCTGGGAGAAGGTGAAACCTTTCCTGTAATTATAAGCTCTACCTTAGAGCCACAGGAAGAGGAAGCACTAATTCAAGTGCTAAGGACGCACAAGACAGCTCTTGGGTGGTCCATTAGTGATCTTAAGGGCATTAGCCCAGCCAGATGCATGCACAAAATCTTGTTGGAGGATGACGCCAAGCCAGTGGTTCAACCACAAAGGCGGCTGAACCCAGCTATGAAAGAAGTGGTGCAAAAAGAGGTCACTAAATTACTAGAGGCTGGGATTATTTATCCTATTTCTGACAGCCCCTGGGTGAGCCCTGTTCAAGTTGTCCCTAAGAAGGGTGGCATGACAGTGGTTCATAATGAAAAAAATGAACTGGTTCCTACAAGGACAGTTACAGGGTGGCGTATGTGCATTGATTACAGAAGACTCAATACAGCCACCAGAAAGGATCATTTTCCTTTACCATTCATAGACCAGATGCTAGAAAGACTAGCAGGTCATGAATACTACTGCTTTCTGGATGGATATTCAGGTTATAATCAAATTGCAGTAGATCCCCAAGATCAGGAGAAAACGGCCTTCACATGTCCATCTGGAGTATTTGCATACAGAAGGATGCCATTTGGCCTGTGCAATGCACCTGCAACTTTTCAAAGGTGCATGCTCTCTATTTTCTCTGATATGGTGGAAAAATTTCTGGAAGTCTTCATGGATGACTTTTCAGTATTTGGAGACTTATTCAGCTCCTGCCTTAACCATTTAGCACTTGTTCTGAAAAGATGCCAAGAGACTAACCTGGTTTTAAACTGGGAAAAATGTCACTTTATGGTGACTGAAGGAATTGTCCTTGGGCACAAAATTTCGAACAAGGGGATAGAGGTGGACCAAGCTAAGGTGGAAGTAATTGAAAAATTACCACCACCTGCTAATGTTAAGGCAATCAGAAGCTTTCTGGGACATGCAGGGTTCTATAGGAGGTTTATAAAGGATTTTTCAAAAATCGCCAAACCTCTGAGCAACCTGCTAGCTGCAGACACGCCATTCATCTTTAATGAAGAGTGTCTGCAGGCATTTGAAACTCTGAAAGCTAAATTGGTTACAGCACCAATCATCTCTGCACCAGACTGGACATTACCATTTGAACTAATGTGTGATGCCAGTGACCATGCCATTGGTGCAGTGTTGGGACAAAGGCATGACAAGCTTCTGCATGTCATTTACTATGCCAGCTGTGTGCTAAATGATGCACAGAAGAATTACACAACCACAGAAAAAGAGCTACTTGCAGTGGTTTACGCCATTGACAAATTTAGATCCTACTTAGTAGGATCAAAAGTGATTGTGTACACTGATCATGCTGCTCTTAAATATCTACTCACAAAGCAGGATTCAAAACCCAGACTCATCAGATGGGTGCTGCTTCTGCAAGAGTTTGATATAGAAATAAGAGACAGAAAAGGGACAGAAAATCAAGTAGCAGATCACCTGTCCCGAATAGAACCAGTGGAAGCGGCGTCCCTCCCTCTCACTGAAATTTCTGAAACCTTTCCGGATGAGCAATTACTAGCCGTCCAGGAAGTGCCATGGTTTGCAGACATTGCAAACTACAAGGCAGTGAGATTCATACCCAAAGAGTACAGTAAGGTGCAATCAAAGAAATTAATCACAGATGCAAAATACTATCTTTGGGATGAACCATATCTCTTTAAGAGATGTGCAGACGGAGTGATCCGTAGATGTGTGCCTAAAGAAGAAGCACAGAAGATCCTTTGGCATTGCCATGGATCACAGTATGGAGGACATTTTGGAAGTGAACGAACAGCCACAAGAGTCCTCCAGAGTGGCTTCTACTGGCCTACTCTCTATAAAGATTCCCGAGCATTTGTGCTTAACTGTGATAGTTGCCAGAGATCAGGCAACCTGCCTCACAGTTATGCTATGCCTCAACAAGGAATCTTGGAAATTGAGTTGTTTGATGTATGGGGCATTGACTTCATGGGACCTTTCCCACCATCATACTCAAACACCTATATTCTGGTGGCAGTGGATTATGTATCCAAATGGGTGGAGGCTATTGCAACACCCACTAATGACACTAAAACAGTGTTAAAATTCCTCCAGAAACATATCTTCAGCAGATTTGGTGTCCCTAGAGTGTTAATCAGTGATGGGGTACTCATTTCTGTAATAAACAGCTCTACTCTGCTCTAGTACGTTATGGAGTCAACCACAGAGTGGCTACTCCATATCACCCACAAACTAATGGGCAGGCTGAAGTCTCAAATAGAGAACTTAAAAGAATCCTGGAACGGACTGTAATTAACCGTAGAAAGGATTGGGCAAGAAGCTTGGATGATGCTCTGTGGGCATACAGAACAGCATTTAAGACCCCTATAGGGACCTCTCCATACCAGCTTGTGTATGGAAAGGCATGTCACTTGCCAGTAGAACTGGAACACAAGGCCTACTGGGCAACCAGATTCCTGAATCTTGATGCCAAATTAGCTGGAGAAAAACGATTGCTCCAGTTAAATGAGCTAGAGGAGTTTAGACTCAATGCTTTTGAAAATGCGAAAATCTACAAGGAAAAAGCAAAAAGATGGCATGATAAGAAATTGTCATCCAGAGTCTTTAAACCAGGACAAAAAGTTCTGCTATTCAACTCTAGGCTCAGATTATTCCCTGGGAAGTTAAAATCCCGGTGGAGAGGTCCATATGTGATCACAAGTGTATCACCATATGGATACATAGAACTTCAGGATAGTGACTCAAACAAAAAGTTCATTGTCAATGGACAAAGAGTTAAACACTATCTTGAAGATAATTTCGAGCAAGAATGCTCAAGACTGAGATTACATTGAATATCAGTGTCAGTCCAGCTAATGACATTAAAGAAGCGCTTGCTGGGAGGCAACCCAGCCATTTACAAAGTTTATTTACTAATTAAATAAATTTTCTTTTCTTTACAGGTTTGAGTCCAAGTATCTTCAAAGGTGAATTAGTAATTGATTGAAGTCCCAAGAGTTACAGAGAAATTTGGAAGCTCACTGGCATGAAAAAGCCAGTAAGAAATACTTTGGGCGTTAAACGCCCAAAAGAAGCACCCACTGGGCGTTCAACGCCAGTAAGGGTAGCCTTCTGGGCGTTAAACGCCAAGAAGAAGCATCTTCTGGGCGTTAAACGCCAAGAAGAAGCATCTTCTGGGCGTTAAACGCCAGAAAGATGCACCTTCTGGGCGTTTAACGCCAATCTGCTAGCATTCTGGGCGTTTAGAAAAACGCCCAGTAAAGAAGGACCTCCTGGCGTTCAACGCCAGGAAGAAGCATCACATGGGCGTTGAACGCCCAGGAGAAGCAACATGTGGGCGTTAAACGCCCAAACCATGCACCATGTGGGCGTTTAACGCCAGGATGGTGGGAGGAGGTACAATTTCATTTTTCTTTGCAATTTTTCAAAATTTTTATGTTTCAATTCATGATTTCTTGCATAAACATATTTTAAATTATCACTTTCAATTCCAAAAAGTTTATCCTAATTTCTAAAATCCAATGATTGCAAATTTTTTAGATTTATCTTAACCCAAAAGAACAAATGGCTTTCCAATTCAATCCATCATCTTTTCAAATTTGTTTCCAACACATCTTTAACTCCTTTTAAAAATCCTTTTCAAAATTAAAATTCAATTCTATCTTTTAAATTTTGATTCATATCTTTTCTTTTTTAAAATTATATCTTTTTCTAATCATATCTTTTAAACTTATATCTTTTATCTTATCTTTTATCTTATCTCTTTCTTATTTTTTCGAAAATTACCCACCCCCCCTCCCTATATCTTGTGTTCGGCGCCCTCCTCATCATCACCATTCCACATTGCTCTCCTCCTATCCCTCTTCTTTCCTCTCTTTTGCTTGAGGACAAGCAAAGCTCTAAGTTTGGTGTGTTTTCCCGTGATCACCAAAACTATTGTGTCTCTTGATCATGGCCCCTAAAGGGAAACAAACCGCCCCAAGAGGAAAGAAAGAAAGCGTTCCAAAGCCACTTTGGAACCAAGGGAAGTTATTAACTAAAGAACATTCAGACGATTACTACAAGATAATGAGTCACAGATCAGTGATCCCGGAAGTCAGATTTGATCTGAAAGAAGATGAATATCCGGAGATCCAAGAGCAAATTCAAAACAGGAATTGGGAAATTCTGGCCAATCCTGAAACGAAAGTGGGGAAGAATATGGTTCAGGAATTTTATGCTAATCTATGGCAGACAGAAAGGCAAAGAATCATTGGAGCTGCTATCTTTGACCATAAGACAGTGGTCAGAGGAAAAATCATTCATACCAATTCTGACAGGATCAGGGAGATATTCAAGATCCCTCAACTGAAAGATGACCTAGACTCCTTTAATAGGAGAATGATAAGGGTCAATAAAGGGCTGGATAAGGTTCTGGAGGACATATGCATTCCTGGAGCCAAGTGGACTACCAGTACAACTGGCATCCCAGTTCAACTCAAAAGAGAGGATCTAAAACCAGTAGCCAGAGGCTGGCTGGATTTTATTTGTCGTTCCATATTGCCCACCAGCAACCATTCTGAAGTTACCATCAAAAGAGCTGTCATGATTCACTGCATCATGTTGGGAAAAGAAGTGGAAGTCCATCAGCTGATCTCCTGTGAGCTATATAAAATAGCAAACAGGAATTCTAAGGACGCCAAATTGGCTTATCCAAGCCTAGTTTCTATGCTTTGCAAAGATGCTGGAGTAAAGATGGGAATAACTGAATATATCCCAATTGAAAAGCCCATTACTGGAACATCAATGATCAGGCAACAGCAACAAGAGGATCCTGCCAGAAGGAGAGCACAAGAAGCCCTCCCAGAATTGCCCCAATTCGAATATTGGGAACAGCTTGAGGCTTCTGTTTCCAGATTGCAAGAAGCTATGGATCAAATAAAGGAAGAACAGAATAATCAAGGTAGCATGATTTGCAAACTGCTCAAGGAACAGGAGGAGCAAGGGCGTGATCTAAGGGAGCTGAAGCGCCAAAAATTAATCCTTGAACCACACCCCAAAGAATTAGAGGAGCATCCACTCCTCAAAACAACAGGTTGCTGAGTTCCAATTTCTCTGTTTTAACTTAGCAAAGATTATTCCCTTTAGAAATTGACCTTAGAAGATATTTAGTAGGAATTAGGATGTCTATTTTGATTTTACTTCCAATTAAGTTATAAGTTATTTTTCTCATCATCATTAGGCATGAATAAAGTAGTAGATTTTCTTTTAGAATAAAGAAGTAATTTATATTTTTCGAGTTCTTAATAAATAAAATTATAATTAATTATATGTGGTGGCAATACTTTTTGTTCTCTGAATGAATGCTTGAACAGTGCATAAGATGTACTTTGAATTTGATGAATATTGGCTCCTGAAAGGACAAAGAACACGAAAAATATTGTTGAGGATCTGAAAAATCATGAAATTGATTCTTGAAGCAAGAAAAAGCAGTTCAAAAAAAAAAAGGGCGAAAATTTTAGCAAAGATCCAAGGCTTTGAGCATTAATGGATAGGAGGGCCCAAGGAAATAAAATCCAGGCCTAAGCGGCTAAATCAAGCTGTCCCTAACCATGTGCTTGTGTCATGAAGGTCCAAGTGAAAAGCTTGAGACTGAATGGTTAAAGTCGTGATCCAAAGCTAAAGAGTGTGCTTAAGAGCTCTGGACACCACTAACTGGGGACTTTAGCAAAGCTGAGTCACAATCTGAAAAGGTTCACCCAGTTATGTGTCTGTGGCATTTATGTATCCGGTGGTAATACTGGAAGACAAAGTGCTTAGGGCCACAGCCAAGACTCATAAAATGACTGTGTTCAAGAATCAACATATTGCACTAGGAGAGTCAACAATACTATCTGAATTCTGAGTTCCTAAGGATGCCAATCATTCTGAAAATTTAAAGATACAGGGAGATGCCAAAACTATTCAGAGACAAAAAGCTACAAGCCCCGCTCATCTAATAAGAATCTGAGCCTCATTTAGAACTCGAGAATATTATTATTTCTTTATTTCTGTTAGAACCTATTTTATTCATCTAGTTGCTTGAGGACAAGCAACAGTTTAAGTTTGGTGTTGTGATGAGCGGATATTTTATACGCTTTTTGGGGGTAATTTCATGTAGATTTTAGCATGTTTCAGTTAGTTTTTAGTAGAATATTATTAGTTTTTAGGCAAAAATCATATTTCTGGACTTTACTATGAGTTTGTGTGTTTTTCTGTGATTTCAGGTATTTTCTGGCTGAAATTGAGGGAGCTGAGCAAAAATCTGACTTAGGCTGAAAAAGGACTGCTGATGCTGTTGGATCCTGACCTCCCTGCACTAGAAATGGATTTTCTGGAGCTACAGGAGTCCAATTGGCGCGCTCTCAACGGCGTTGGAAAGTAGACATCCAGGGCTTTCCAGCAATATATAATAGTCCATACTTTGAGCGAGGATAGACGACGTAACTTGGCGTTAAACGCCAAGTTCATGCTGCTGTCTGGAGTTAAACGCCAGAAAAACGTCATTATCCGGAGTTGAACGCCCAAAACACATCATAACCTGAAGTTTGACGCCAAGAAGGGCCTCCACACGTGGAAAGCTTTAGTCTCAGCCCCAGCACACACCAAGTGGGCCCCAGAAGTGGATTTCTGCACCAATTATCTTTGTTTATTCATTTTCTGTAAACCTAGGGTACTAGTTTACTATTTAAACAACTTTTACAGACATTTCTTGGACCTCATGACATTTTCAGATCTGAAATATACACTTTGTGACGGCATGAGTCTCTAAACTCCATTGTTGGGGGTGAGGAGCTCTGCAGCGTCTCGATGATTTAATACAATTCCTTTGTTTTCCATTCAAAAACGCTTGTTCTTATCTAAGATGTTTATTCGCGCTTAATTGTGGAGAAGGTGATGATCCGTGACACTCATCACCTTCCTCAACCCATGAACGTGTGCCTGACAACCACCTCCGTTCTACATCAGACTGAATGAATATCTCTTAGATTCCCCAACAGAATCTTCGTGGTATAAGCCAGATAGATGGCGGCATTCATGAGAATCCGGAAAGTCTAAACCTTGTCTGTGGTATTCCGAGTAGGATTCCGGGATTGAATGACTGTGACGTGCTTCAAACTTTAACCTGCTGGGCGTTAGTGACAGACGCAAAAGAGTGATTCTATTCCAGTAGGAGCGGGAACCAACCGGTGATTAGCCGTACTGTGACAGAGTGCGTGAGCATAGTTTTCACTGCGAGGATGGGAAGTAGCCACTGACAACGGTGACACCCTACATAGAGCTTGCCATGGAAGGAACCTGCGTGTGAGAAGAGGATTTCAAGGAAGAGTTGAAGTCAGAGGACAAAGCATCTCCAAAACTCCAACATATTCCCCAGTACTGAAAATCAAAGTAACATTGTTCCCTCTTTTATTTTTATAATCAAATCCAGTAATTTCACTTTTAATCCAAATAATCCTATTGACATCCTAACTAAGATTAATAAAATAAATATTGATTGCTTCAAACCAATAATCTCTGTGGATTCGACCCTTACTCACGTAAGGTATTACTTGGACGACCCAGTACACTTGCTGGTTAGTTGAACGGAGTTGTGAGCTTCTCTAACAGTGCTTGAAACTCTTTTATCACAATTTCGTCCACCAAGTTTTTGGCGCCGTTGCCGGGGATTATTGAGTTTGGACAATTGAAGGCTTATTTTATTTCTTAGATTAGGAATAATTTATTTTTATTTTTATTTTTATTTTTATTGTTATAGAGTCATTAAATTTTGATAGGATAGTTTCTTTTCAAGAACATCTGCATCAAGTGTCATATTTATTCCCAATTGGCTAAAGCATTGGCTTATATTCTTGATAAGGGAGCACCACTAAATGTAACACTTTATTACCTTAAGCCTTACCTCTAGCCGTAAAGCAAAAGGATAACAAAGTGCCACGACAGTTCTAAAGCTTATAATAGATAATATATATCCACGAATTTATATAACTAGAAGCCCGATGAAGGAATAAAGCTCAAAGTCGCATAAAGCAGAATTACGAAACGCGAAGCGTTCACACACGATAACTAAACGTTTAGGCACGGACAGAATTTTGACACTAATTTTAAAGATTTTGGCCCGAAGGAATTCATAAAACTATGCTATTTTATTGAACAAATGTAGAAAAAGTTGATAAAATTCACCAAATTCAATACAAGATAAACTATAAAATTGTGGTTTATTAAAGACCTGAACAAATGGAATATGTTCACAGTCACTGTTAAAAATTAGAATGTGCAGGAAGATATTCACTGAATTATGGAATAATTGAAGAAATACACATATGCATTATGTTGAGCTAAATCCAATTTGAGTTTTATCTCTTAAAGTCTTATACATATAGACTACATTTTTGTGCTGATCAGATTTCAGTTTCATCATGAGAATAACTAATAGCTTTAATTTCCATTCTCCTGTTGTTAACCTTTTAAAAAAATATATAATTCATGACATGCATCAAAGCATCTATGACAGAGTGACGTAAAATTTCATTCTAGCTACCTAGTTCTATATAAAGTTCAGTACAAGCTAAGTGAGCCTATTCAATGCCCACACTCCAGGTTATGATATGTACTATAATCAATGTACTAAATATGTAAGGCATCCAAATTGAAACCTACATGCATCCATCCATCCTTTCCATTCCTTTGTTTGATGTCAATTAAGATAAAGTATGGTTCTTCCAGAAAATGCTTATGAGTCATTATGTTTCTTTAAAGAGGTCATGGCTAAAACTAGAATCAGAATAATGTACAAGAAGATGAAAATATCCCGAATAATTCTATCACACGAATAGAAAAGGAAAATCTAGTTAAAAAGAAGCTATTACAAGCTATTTCAATATAGTTAATTCATTTTCAGTATTGATCTAAAAAAAAATAAAGATTGGGTTACCCAATAAAACGAGCCAATGCTAGCATTTTGACCAAGGATTTAATTTATGCAATAAGTTATTAGGCTGACTAGTTCTTTGTCAGCACCAGTATCAAAATCATAAACATCATTGCTGCCATATGTCATTAATAATTTTAAATCTGTTTTTACAATATTCAGTCACTAATCCTTGAAACAGCATAGAAAATCATCTCAAATTAATCTAGGTAATAACAAGAACCGAAGAAGCCAAGAGCACAAAATAGGTCCGAGCAGAGAACATACCCGTATGCAAATAAGCTATTGCACTGGCTACCTATTTGTGGCAACAGCGAAATTAAAGAAACTCTCTGAATTAAAGGATTGAAGGACACATGAATTTTGTAATTGAAATACTCACAGTTAGAGGAACCAAAATAATAGCGTAAATTGGCAACTTCACTGCCTTCCAAATCAAGGTTTTCCCTGAAACAAAAAACTCTTCATCTTGTTCCTCTTTGACGTTAAAACTATTTGATGACCTAGATTTTTCTCAAAATAAGATTTCTTTCGTTGCAAGTATAGTCTAAATCAACAAACAATCTTCACAATCAAATATTTGAATTCAAAACAAAAGATAACCGAGAGTATCTAAACCTCAGTTTGTTCTCCCTAGGAACGCAATTGAAGTGTGTTTCTCTTTTGATTGATAAGGCAAAAAGGGGATTTTCAAGCAAGAAATGAAAGATTAAAAGAACTAAGCAATAAAAGAACCAAGAGATGATCAAAATTGTAATTAATGCAAGCAAGGAGAAAATAAGATCAAAACTAGTGAAAATGCAAGGAATGCAATAAAGTTCCTTGAGTTGGGAATGAGGATCAACGGAATCCTATCATCGCCATAACCACAACTATGGTAATTATGATAAGTCAATCTCGCCTAGTCAACCCCAACCATCGAGGAGTAAGTCAAGCAAGCATAATTGACCTTAATCCATAAGTCCTAACCAACTTATCAAACTAGTTGATAAAAGGCTAGCGTCAATGGAGACAAGAGTCAACTAACTACCCAAGAATTACCACTAAATGTTGGACATTATGACTCTAGTATCCTAGGAACTCAAACTACAAGCCAAGGTGTGAAAATCTACTCAAACCTCATAATTGGCATTTTCACAAACATCTAGTGTGCATAAAAGTAAAGCATGGAAAATTGCAAGGGAAATCAGAAAGCTATAACCAACTATCAACAAAACCAAATATGAACAAGCAATCAATCATAAAGAAAGTATAAAACAGTAAATTCATCAATCAAAACTTCAAGAACTCAAAATTGCAAGTATAAACAAAGCACTTGAACCAAGAGGAAATGAAAATAAAGACAATGTAATTAAAAATGAAATTGAGAGTACTTACAATTAAAGATGATCAAAATCCAAAATTAAGCTCTATAAAATGCAACATGAGAATGGAAGATGAAACCTTACGAGAGCAATGCTACACTACACTACTCCGAATCCTATGGATGCTTCCTATACTATGTATACCTAAATAAAAGTGAGCTCTCTTCATATGTGTTGATTCTCCCCTTATATAGCACTTCAATTTAGCAATTCAGCCTTCCAAAATGAGCCAAAAGTCCCCAAAATACGCGCAGCACGTGTTTCATTAATGCAATCACGTGCAGGGACCTGTGCGGATGCACAAGCGTGTGCACCCGTACACTCGATTGAAAATTGACCTGTGTGTATGCACAGGTGCTTGTGCACACGCACACACGGAAATTCTCGCTCGTGCGTACGCACGCAGGGCTATGCGCACACACACTTTGCTGTGTGTGCTTTTCCTTGTTTTCTTCATGTTTTCTCCCTTGTCCATGCTTTCTTCCACTTTTGGCCATCCATTCTTTCCTTCAAGGCCTGAAATCACTCACGAACCATATCACAGCATCGAATGACATAAAAGTGGGATTAATTTGCTCTATTAAAGCACAAAATTGCATGTTTTGTCATTCAGGTTTGAATTAGGGATCAAACATAAAAGTATGCTATTTTGGTGCTTAAGTGTGAGTTCATATGCTTGAATCCATTCAAATCATGACAAAATATATCGGAAAGTATGGACTCATCAATTCCCCCACACTTAAACAATAATATGTCCTCATGCTAAACCAACAAAGAAAATGATCAAAAGGGGTAACCAACTTATTAAATGCAATTATCTATATGCATGCAAGTATGTATATACTATCTATACCTATATATCTATTTATAGTATCTATATGAAATTGGTGAAAACAAACGATCAAATTCCCAAGCAAGAGTATGGATATTTAGGGCTAAGCAAGGAAATAATTCAATGCACTCAAAATCTAAAGAATCGATCCAACTCATTGAAGCGAAGCAACTTGCAAGAATGTATGATAAGAAGCATGAAAACATAGAGTTAAGTAATTGAACCCTCACTAGGTGTGTATATACTCTGATCACTCGGTGTTTAGGGTTTTAATCACTCAAGTCTCTTCTAATCATGCTTTCAAGGAATTTCTTTTCATCTAACAATCGACAATAAGTGATGCATGAATGCAATTATCATGAGGACTTCAAAAGGTCGTAATGGGGTTAGGGTAAGGTGGGATTGATGTGGTCAAGTGGACTAAATGCAATTGAATCCTTGATTAGTTTAAGTATCCCACTCAACCTATATCAATCAAATCAAAACAAAGAAGTGCAATCCTAACCTTCCATCAATTCTTTTTCACAATCACTCATGTATGGCTCATCATTCACATCACATATGCATTTCTTATTCATTTTTCTTTTCTTTGGGATAACTTTCATCCCCTTTTATGATGATAATGATTTTTTTATGAAAGTGAAAATGCATATGGTTTTAGTAGCTCATACATGAATGCACCCATTTTCCAAGATTTTCAATAAATACCCAAAAGTAAGATTTTCAATCACTACTAATGTTTCCCAATATTCTCCCACACTTAAATGAAACACACTTCTCCAACCTAAGCTAATCAAGGATACAATCCAAGGTAATTCATGATTTTTTGCTTAGGGCTGTGATGTGCTAAAATCAAGAACAATGGGGTAAATAAAGCTAAAAGTAAGCTTTAAACAAAGATGGCCTCAATCATACTCAATGCAATTCAAAACATCAATCATTAGAAATAAAGAATTAAACAAAACCAAGATCACAATCATAAAAGAGATATAACACACAATGAACAAAATTAGTGGTTAAAATGTGTAACCACTCAATATAAGCCCAAAAACTCACAAGGTATTTGTTCTTTACTCTTCTATGTTTCAAAGAAATTCATTCAAGCAAGTTAAGTTTGAAAAGAATAGTTTTCCAATCAATTCAACAGAAAGCCCAAAATTATTGGAAAGTCATGTTATTTTTCACAAAAATTATTCCTATATATGTATATGTATGTATGTTGTGATGGATGCAAAATTTTCCAAAATTTCCTAGTTCTCTTCCTAATTTTCAACAAGCGAAAAAGTAGCATGAACAATTAGGATCAAAATGAGCTAGGCATAAGCTATTCACATCATCCAATCACAATCCCTATCTATACTATATACCAAGCAATATAAAATGCAATATGTTTATATATATACCAAAATGAAAATGCAATACTAAAAATAACTAGAAGCAACTAATCTGTATACCAAAAGTACTAAGCAGCAGTGCATAAGTCAAAGTACTATAAATATCCACAAAAGCATCATAAAGACTGAAAATAACTAAATGAAAGTGTTCAGGAGAGAATGTTTACACACAAAATATCGCAGATCCTCCCCCACACTTAAGTCATGCACTGACCTTAGTGCCCAAAATAGTCAATTGGGGGTGGGAGGGGGGAATCAACCATGAGAAGCTCCACCGTCAGATGGTGGTGGGTGATGATGACATTGATAAACAATGAGGGCTCTGGATGTCACTAGGGTGGACTCAACTACCAACTGCTCAACTGCCTGGTCGTGACAGCCATCTCAACTATCAACTTGGCTCCAGCTGCCGGCTCCTCAACTCTAGGCTCCTCAGCTCTATGCTCCTCAGGTCTCCGCTCAAGTGTCTGGACTGCCTGGCTAGCTTCAGCTGATGGCTCCTCAGATGCAGGCTCCTCGCCTCAAGCTCTGGTGTATCTGGAGGAGGTGGCCCATGGTCGTGACCGTCAAACTTTGCCACTATCCATTGGAAGCGGCGAGCTATGCGGCACTCAATGCGATGCAGTATCTGCAAGATCTCCCGACCCAGCTCATAAGGCGTCTAGAGTCGGGGTACGGGTGCGGGTGCTGAAGGAGGTGCTAGAGGCTCTGCTACTGCTGATGTAGGCTCAGAGGTCTTCCTCTTCTTCGGAGGCGGTCCTTCGTAGTCACCGTAAGGTAGGAATGTCTGCTTGCTATTGTAGACAGACGTCCGGTCTATTGGACGTCTCTCTACACCAGATAAGGCTGCAAATCTGGTGATCAATGATGGAAAGGGAACGTTGAATTTTAGCTGTTGGTTTACCTTCATCATCGACTCTCTGATAAGGGGAAGAACAAAGATTCTCTTCCCTTCCAGAATAGCCCATAGTAACACTGCCTCCCGGACTCTGATATGCGTGGCATGCGTGCTCAGAAGAATGTAGTCGGTAATGATCTGCTGTCAGATCCTTGCCTCTGGGTTGAGGTCAGTGCACGCAATACTCAACGGAACCGCATTGTCCCTTTTACTGTACTCCTATCTAGCTTCAGGCTGGCCTATCTTCTCCAGGACCACATCCAAAGAAATCTTGCCCGTTGAGACGTCCCTCATTACTTGAGTGTAAGCGTCGCGAGCCGGAGGAATATGCAAAATATCCAAGAGGGCCTCTAAAGTAGTATCAGAGGTGTCCAAGGTGACACCTCTTAGAAAAACAGTTTTGGCATCCCTCTTTAGGAGATTTGCATAAAATTCCTTAACCTGGTGTTCATTTACTTCCACCGAGTCGGATTTTTGCAAATCCCTAATGATAAAAATCAAGTCGGTTAAGTATCACATCCGCATATTTCTCAGGCAAGTTTAGCTTTCTCTCATAATAAAAGGCACATTTTCTAATTTCTTATATTGCTCTTGGGCTTCAGAATTAATGAACATGTCTGGTTGGTCACTTGGGGGCGCAGGAGGAGGATGAGCCAAAGGGTTGGCTTTTTCCTTCCCCTTGCGAGTCATCCTGAGGAAGGAAAAACAGAATACAACTCAGGAGAACATATAAAAGTCACAAAAATTCAGAAGAGACAATCAAACAATTAATTAAGAGCCAATGAGGTAAACAGATACTAAATCAAGGGAAGAAACATGTATGCAGTAGTGAAATGGTCAAAAAGGAAATGTGTTTCCCCAAATCAAGCAACCTAAGTAATATAAAAGAGAATGAACAATAATTAAAGCATATGTGTGATTTCGGTGCTTTATGTAAGTGAATTGATTTGAAAAGGAATTGATTATTCCAATTGTTCTTTGGGATTTGGAAAAGTTTGCAGAAATGAGCACAAGGGGTAATAATCAAAGATTGCAGTGAGAGCATGAGATATTCATGTTTAAAAGCAAAAGAAATGATCGCATATGCATAGCTTCTTGTCCAAAGCAATATCCTATTGAAAAACGGATTGCGTTGCTCAAAAACTTAAAGAAACAAGTTGCTATGTATAGGGTCAAGAATGTTAAAGAAACATGAATATGCAATTGGTCAATTCACAAAGAAAGCAAGGTATGTACTGCTACTCATGACACCAAACAAGTTTCCAATTTTTCAAGTTTAATGCTGGTTTGGTGTTTTAGGCCAAAAGAAAAGAGCATTCAGTACATAATGCAGCTATTCAGCATAGTATGCACTTTGACGTACCAAATGGAATGGTCAAAGCTGTAAATTTCAGTCCCATTTGGTCTCAAGAACAAAATCAGCAATGAAGTGCATAGTTAGCAAATTAATCAGCAGATGATGATGTGCACATTAAAATTGATATCAAACAAGATAATCGCACAGCAAAATGAAGTTCAGTTTGATATTTCAGCATGAACATAAAGTGCATTAATCATCTCAGGCAGCATTTCAAATCAATAAGAACTTGCACAATTATAGAGCAATAATGCAGAGTCAAAACAAACTTCAAAATCTGTGTTGATCAGACACATAAGATGAGTCAAAAAGCTGTATTCAGCATTTCCACAAGTATAATGTGTGCAAAAATAAGTAGTAGCCATCACAGTTCACTACTGATAACATTCACAGTGTAGGAAAAGCAACAGCATTCAGTCTCAGCAACATTCAATAATAAGCCAGTCACATATATTTAGTCCAGAAATCACAAGTCATCTAGCCTATAACCACCTAATAACTAAAGCAAAATAAAAAAAACAGAAGTAAAAAGAAGCAATAACATGAAACAGAAAAGGAAGGAAACAGGGCCAGGAAATAGGGCTTGAACCTGTAATGCAGAAGGAAAGAAGGGAGATGGTGGATGTTGCAGCGGCACAGAAGATCGCCGCCGCTGGCGGCTGGTTGCCGGACTGAAGGTGCGCGGCCTAGGGTTGGCACTGGTGCGGTAGCAGAGGCAGGGAAGAAAGAGAATGGAATGGAAAAGAGGAAGAAGAAAGGAAAAAGAAAGAGAGAGGCGGACGACGACGGTGTGGTGGTCGTCGGCGGTGGCGGGTTGCATTGGAGGAAGAAGGGCTCAGAGGGGTTGGGTGGTGGTGTGGGTTCAGAGAGAAGAAAAGGAAAGAGTTGGGGTGGTGGGAGGAAACTGAAACGCGAGTCCCATTTCTTTTCGAATTAATGTTCGAAAAGTGACCTGTGCAAACGCACGCAAGGAGAAAGAGGGGAGTATGCGCACACACAGCGTCGTGCGGACGTTGCGAACAGAAGGTGCAACGCGACCTATGCAGGCGCACAAGGGGGTGTGCGCTCGCACAGAAGGAGAAAAGGGGTGGTGTGCGATCGCACAAGAGGTGCGGTCGCTACGACCAGAGGGGTTTGTTCAGGCTGTGCGGCGCACAAAGGGTGTGCGTTCGCACGTGTGGCTCTCTTTTCTCTTTTTTTTTTGAAAAGGGGGATACGTGTGCGGACGCATGGAATCAGAAGGGTGGTGTTCCCACGCACAGCCTGTGCGCGTGGTGGGAATAGAGGCGGTGTTTAAGGGTGTGCGTGCGCACGTTGCTGTGCGTACGCACGGGAACTGGAAAACAAGGGACCTAGCTGTGCGGACGCACAAGGCTGTGCGCACACACAGGTCTCTGTTCCTGCAACAAAAATTATGCCTCCAAGGCATCACTCTTGACATCCAAAACAGGTTTTCAAGTCCCAAAACATCAGAAAACTCCTAAAAACACATTATTTCACTAGAATTACTTAACAAACATCAAAATAACTGTAACCAACCAAGCAATATAGCCTATTATTCATGGAACGAAAAGGTAAAAGAGGGAAAGTTAGAAGGATATTACCATGGTGGGGTGTCTCCCACCTAGCACTTTGGTTTACAGTCCTCAAATTGGACTTTTGAGTGAAGCTTGTGTCATGGTGGCTTATGCTTCCACTCATCCTTGAGTTGCCACCCATGCTTGTTCCTCAAGAATCCTCCGGAATCCCAAACGAAGTACATTAAGCTCATAAGCAACCTCAAGTAAGAATTTGGGATCCAAAATTGTTGATTGTAAACATGTATGCCCGGATCCTACACTTTGGTTTCTCTATCATCCTCTTGTTGACCTTCACTTGTGCCATTGCATGAACAACCTTCCCAAGCACTTTTTAAGCACCCAATTGAATATTGGACTTCTCCAAATTGGACCTTGCACCACTTGTTCCTTGAATTCCTTTGAGAACCAACACCTAACTCTTCACCATTTAGCACTCCAAGAAGCACCTTAAGTTGATAATCCGTTTCCAAGAGAGTAAATTGATGTGGGCCTATGAAGCTCATCCAAGAAATTGTTACCCACTCAATTTGTCCTTGGGGTGGAGTTATCCCAGTAAGCTCTTGTATGTATGCCCTCACTTCTTGGATGATCACCTCTTCCTTACCAATCTTTTCAAGCTCCTCTTTATCTACCTCAAACTCAAGAGAGGATGGTTCCTCAAGATCATTGAGTGGGTTGACCAAGGTGGACAAAAAATCATTGATGATGCAATCCACTTCTTGATCAAACTCCTTTAATTCTCTATTTACCTCTTCCGGTTCACTAGTTCTACCTTCCTCCTCTTTTCGCTCAATCCTTGGCTCCTCTTCTTCCTTCCGTTGAGACTCCATGTTTTTCTCCTCACTACACTCCTCCATCGATCCTCCACATCCCTCAAGGGGAATGTCTTAATTGCTTGAGCGTAGCAAGGTCAAGCGGTTCACCGCTTCAACTATGGTGGTCATGAACTCCCCTTGCGTCCTTTGGAACATTTCTTGCTCTTGGAAGAATGCTTGAAGGTCTTGTTCTTCTTGGGGCAAGGGTAGAAAAATTTCACCTTGAGATGGAAGAGAAGGTTCAAAAGTAAGGAGAGAGGTTGTGTATGTGGGAGGTATGTTATGTGGGTGGGGATATTTAGGTGGTGTATAAGGGTGTGATGGTTTATATGGTTGGTAACAAGGTGTATAGACATTTTGGCTCCATGGGGTGTATAGTGTGGTGTTTGAAGATTTGGTGGTTGAGGGTTGTGTATGGGGTATCCTTCATAGCTTTGGGTTTGATATTCATATAGGGGAGAGTGTGGCTCATTGTAATATGACGGAGGTATTTGCCATGAGTGTTGCTCATACACAATTGGTTCCTCCCTAAATTGATTCTCCCACTCCATGAAGCAATCCCAATTTGAATTCATCATACCCTACAAAATACTCACAACTAAACTCCAAGCAACAAGGGTAATAGCTCATAGAAAAAATAGAAAACAAAAACCAAAGACATCAGTAAAACAAGAAAATAAACACTTAAAAATTAAAAAAAAAACAAACAAATACCCAAAAGGTTAGATATTTACACTATTAACATATTCACAACAACCTAAGATATAACACCAATTGCGTTCCCCGGTAACGGCGCCAAATTTGACGTTAGAACTATTTGATGACCTAGATTTTTCTCAAAATAAGATTTCTTTCTTTGCAAGTATAGTCTAAATCAACAAACAATCCTCACAATCAAATATTTCAATTCAAAACAAAAGATAACCGAGAGTATCTAAACCTCGGGTCGTTCTCCCTAGGAACGCAAATGAAGTGTGTTTCTCTTTCGGTTGTTAAGGCAAAAAAGGGATTTTCAAGCAAGAAATGAAAGATAAAAAGAACTAAGCAATAAAAGAACCAAGAGATGATCAAAATTGTAATTAATGCAAGCAAGGAGAAAATGAGATCAAAACTAGTGAAAATGCAAGGAATGCAATAAAGAGCCTTGACTTGGGAATGAAGATCAAATGAATCCTATCATTGCCATAACCACAACTATGGAAATTATGATGAGTCAATCTCGCCTAGTCAACTCCAACCATCGAGGAATAAGTCAAGCAAGCATAATTGACCTTAATCCATAAGTCCTAACTAACTTATCAAACTAGTTGATAAAAGGCTAGCGTCAATGAAGACAAGAGTCAACTAACTACCCAAGAATTACCACTAAATGTCGGACATTATGACTCTAGTATCCTAGGAACTCAAACCACAAGTCAAGGTGTGAAAATCTACTCAAAACTCATAATTGGCATTTTCACAAACACCTTGTGTGCATAAAGGTAAAGCATGGAAAATTGCAAAGAAAATTGAAAAGCTATAACCAACTATCAACAAAACCAAATATGAACAAGCAATCAAGCATAAAGAAAGCATAAAACAGTAAATTCATCAATCAAAACTTCAAGAACTCAAAATTGCAAGTATAAACAAAGCACTTGAACTAAGAAGAAATGAAAATAAAGACAATGTAATTAAAGAGGAAATTGAGAGTACTTACAATTAAAGATGATCAAAATCCAAAATTAAGCTTGCTATAAAATGCAACATGAGAATGGAAAATGAAACCCTAAGAGAGCAATGCTACACTACACTACTCCTAATCCTATGGAAGCTTCCTATACTACTACTACCTAAATAAAAGTGAGCTCTCTTCATATGTGTTGATACTCCCCTTATATAGCACTTCAATTCAGCAATTCAGCCTTTCAAAATGGGCCAAAAGCCCCCAAAATACGCGCAACATGTGTTTCATTAATGCAATCACGTGTAGGGACCTGTGCAGACGCACAAGCGTGTGCACCCACACACTCGGCTGAAAATTGACCTGTGCGTGCGCACAAGTGTGCGCATACACACATGGAAATCCTCGCTCGTGCGTACGCACGCAGGGCTGTGCGCACGCACACGTCGCTGTGTGTGCTTTTCCTTGTTTTCTTCATGTTTTCTCCCTTGTCCATGCTTTCTTCCACTTTTGGCCATCCATTTTTACCTTCAAGGCCTAAAATCACTCACGAACCATATCACAGCATCGAATGACATAAAAGTGGGATTAATTTGTTCTATTAAAGCACAAAATTGCATGTTTTCTCATTCAGGTTCGAATTAGGGATCAAACATAAAAGTATGCTATTTTGGTGCTTAAGTGTGAGTTCATATGCTAGAATCCATTCAAATCAAATAAAAATATATCGAAAAATATAAACTCATCACTCTTCAAACCCATTGCCTACCTATTTGTGTCACTAGATTTACATACAACCAGTCTTAGTTTAGCACATGGTTACCTTTCCAGGAGTGCCTTTGGTGAAATAAGACGTTACAGAAGTTATTTGCTAGAGCCAAATAATTTACAAAGTGCTTGTTAGACAATATACTTCTATCAATTCACATAAGACTGGTTATTTACTCATTCTATAGATTTAAATTGAAAACTAAATTAAGAATTCTAAACAGACAACCAACAGATAGGATTGTAACGAAATTTCTATTACTAAATCAGTCAGAACATAGATCAAAATCTACCTGTCAGACACTTCACACGACTGGTGAAATATAACATAAAACAAAGATGCAAATAAATAATCATCAATGGAACAAGCATTCCAACAATGCATGTTTTTCATAATAGAAATTTTTCTATCAACCTCAGTGCACTACTAATTAAAATTTGAAAATTTAAATAACATCTCAAACTATACTCTCATCACACTATACTAGGTAATGTTACTGCATGTCGTTGGACTTTGGATATTGTTCTTGTTGTACAACCTGTTCTCCACGGTATAAACAAATTTAAGAGAAAAAGAAAGGACTTCAGCACATCATAATGTGATCTCAAATAATTTAAAAAAGTACTAATGACTAAATTTTAACAATGCAATTATTCATCGTTATTATTTATACCTGTAATAACTACTGATGCTTCCATATGGTGGGATGAGAGCCCCATGACTATTATTCAATCCTGAATCACCTAGCCCAAACTCTAACTGCACAGAAGTATCTACTTTTGTATTTGGCACTGCTAATATCCCTTGGGAAGCCTCAGGATCTCTGGGAAGTTCCTATGAAAAAAGAAGACATGCAGTCAAAATTGCCATCAAGTATAAATACAACATAGAATTTACCAATTTATTTTTATTCAAGTAACCCCTACTGTAATATTGTATCTTACTAACATCTTCTTTACCCAAGCTAGCTTGCGTGCCACTGCCAGTCTTATCACCCGAATCACCACCGTCATTCCTCACATGACATTTCTTCTTTACATGACCAGCACTCTTGGATTTAGTGCACCTCCGTTTACCTCTTTCTTTTCTTCTCTTGGGTGCACCTTTTGTCTTGACCAATGACCACTGAAAGGTCACTAGCAAAGTTCGACATGGAAGAATCTCTTATTTGTCTTTTCAAACAAGATTTTTGCTCTATCGTTTTGGTCAACCGACAAACTTCATTCATAGCATCATGAAAAGAAGGACCATCTTGAGCTCCTAAGAATAACATCCATGTAGTTGCCACTGACAATGCGTCATAGCGCATTGAAAATTATCTTTCTCTGTCTTACGCAGTGCCTCCAGCAGAACTTTCGTCCAAATACTTATTAGCATCTTTGGACCATCTTTTCAAAAAAAGACTTTTTGGCAACGTCTGTAAATCTACCATTTTCATGGCACAAAACATGTGACTGCAAGGATACCTTTAGTATTTCATGGATTACATTCACACTCCATATTCTCAGTATTACGATCATAAAATACGTTGTATATATGTTGCCTCTTTTTTACACTCCTTAACTTTTAACACAATAATAGTTGATATGTTTTTCTCATTAATTATATCTAATGCGACCACTCCTTGAATCTCCAGTTTTATTTTTCCAAGAATCTCCTTTGTGTAAAAATTTGCAGCACAAAGCTTCAATGCTTCTACCCCAGTAGTTAGAATGGGATCCCCATACACCATCTTAAATTGAGAAACTAATTCATTGTTTCTGTAGTGCCTAAGAGCATGTTCAAGAATTTAGACCAACTCTAGAAGACTTTGGCGAATGCCAATAAACCTCTCTCACACCTTGATGTTGTTCTAAATCCAACACAGAATTTATCCCTCAAGTAAGCACTTTCCCACCTTTTCTTCTTTTCATATTCATTTAGAACTCAACAATTTTCTTCCAACTCATACTTTTTTAGCTTATTCTTCTAATATTCTTCAAATTCATCAAGATGCCATGGAGCATACAAATATTTTCTGAAGTCGCCAGAAAAATTTTTGGTTTTTATGTTTGCCATTAAATTCTTCTGAATGTGCCAACCACATAATCAGTGAGTTGCATTTGGGAAGATTTCTTGAATTGCTGCCTTCATTGCCTTGTCATCGTTTGTGACCACGGGAGACTTGTTCAAGATGACTTCTAGAAAGTTTTGCAACAATCATATATATGTTGTCGTTTGTTCACCCTCTATTAAGACAAAGCCAAATATGCATGTTTGGCGGTGATGGTTACAACCCGAGAAGATTACCAATGGCCTTCTGTACTTATTCTTTTGATAGGTTGTATCAAATGCAAACACCTCTCTAAAGCACTGATAACTAGCCCTACAAATGCCATCTGCCTAAAATAAATTCGCTAGCAGATTTTCATCAGTAGCACTATACCTTGCCATGGCCATGGGTCAACATCGGCTTTTCCAAGTAGATAGCTTATTGTTGCATTGGAATCCCCATCAATAAGCTTTGCACGACGAGTTCTTTGAATGTGGTTATCCAAGTCCTTCTTTGTGAATCCAACATTAGCATACCCACCGGATTGGCCTACCATGAGTCCCATTATTTTAGAGGTTGGAAGACAATTATCATGCATGGTGTTCACCTGAGCTTTGTGTGCTTCAGTTAACTCTCGGTGGTTTGGAATTAGGTGTATCAAGCATTGTCGGACAAGATCATGGTTGTGCTTCTCAACTAATTTTTTAACCCTTCAAGTCGAAGTTTTCGTGTCAAAGTACACCGCAAGCATGGCTTCACAACCAGTACGAGTCAACGTTTTATACTCCCTCTTTCTATTCGAAGTAGAGATGTATTTCTTGGCTCACTTTCCTTCCTTGTTGCAAAAAAAATTGCCTTCTACGTTGTGTTCCATCTTTCCCACACGATGTATCACCCTTACGAACTCCAAACCCGACACACCTCGCATAACTTACATACAAGTTATAAGCTGCATCCGATATTTCAAATATTTGGTTTATAATATCATCGGCCATAACAAAAACACACTTTCTACTGCTGCAACCGCAATCACAAGTTCAATTCACAAATCAACTTTCATTGCATCCTAATGAGATGAAATAAACAAAAGGCAATAAATAACAAAAGGCAATCCCAATAAATAACAAAAGTCATTGTAAATTTCATTGATAATTAACTAGAATTTTAAGTTATAGTTATTGTCTCATTAAATTACAAATTATTTAAAAAAGATTAAAAAAATAAGGGACCATACCATTGTTTGGTAAAATATCATTTAATTTATATTATGCAAGAATATATATTCTTGCACACAACTATCATGTGACATAAAACAAATAATAAAAAAGAAATTATGTGAAGCAAACGAACTTATAATATGTTGCATTCAGATTTATTGTGTATTTTTGTATGTATTGAACCACTAGACTATAAAATAGAATAACAACGATCAAATTTTTTTCAATTATGTGGATCAAAAGATGTCATCAAGAACTATCAGTCCATCATAAATTGTGCACAAAGTATAGAGAAGTGACTAAATTTAAGTCTTCCGTAATAGTTTTGTTATAGTTTTTGCAGTTTGCCTTTAATACACTTAAATTGCATATGTTAAAAAGAGATGCCATATAACTAGGATATATTTCCTTTTATTGGTTGATGCAGTTTGCATGGATGATTTATGAAATATCAACATATCAAAGCAATACTCCTACCTGTAGCATCTTTATGTCAAGCACAGTTTTGACTAAGCAATAGCAATAGCAATTCAAATAGGATGTTTGTAAACTACAAATCCTTTAAATTTCAATACATTTGAAATCTTAATAGCAGCAATAATTCAGCTTACAAATTAACCTTACAATACCATACAAGCACCATTGTGTATTTGTTCTTCAATGAAAAAGCATATCATTAAAAACCAAAAAGGACCCTTGTGCATTCAAATTGACAAAACTTAAATATCAACAGTCATTCAGCAAAAGGACAAAACTAAGATATCAAAGGCTCTCTAACTACATATATAGACACATCAGATATAAGGAGAAATTACTTCGGTGCCAACATTTATTACATGTTGATATATTATTGATATAATTACAAAATCACAAAAGGGAAGCAGGACAGAATGCCATAATGCTGAGAGCTAGACATTTTCAGAAAGAATTTACGCATAATTGTCATATACCCAAGATCAACAATAATATTCTAATTAGATGAACACAAAAGAGGCTTATTTTAACCAAACAAATAAACAAGTTTATTTATTATCCTAAATCATGCTTGTGCAGTAACAAATTCTAAAATGTAGATTGTCATTTTAGAAAACTATAAATTAATAATTATGAACTGGATAAACAACACATTGAGCAATATAAAATTTCACTAACAAATTGAATTCAGTGATGATTTTCAACAATGAAAAGATTTAGCTAAGTAATTATTTGAGTAGAACAAAAACAAATTCAAAATTCAGTGAATGTTATCAATAACAAATTTATCTCATTGACTCTTCAGCATAAAAAAAAAACTAGCTTAGTGAATTTTCATCAACAAATTATTCAAGGCTCATGATCAGCAACAAATTCATGTCATTGATTATTTTCAGCAACAAAGAGACTAATTCATTGATATTTGTAGCAATAAAATCAAAGGCAGCAACAAAACAGAAAAGGAAAGAACAGGAGAATTTGTTGAAACTCACCAAATTAAGACCAGCTTCTGGTTGCGTGAAGGAAGATGATGATGAGAGTTGCTGACGACGAGAGTTGCTGCCGGGGAGGAGGAAGTGCCGGGACCTGCTACTTCTGCCGCCGGCGACGACGACGGCAGGAAAGGCGCGCGAGACCGTGAGAGATACCCGATCCGAGAGAATGACAACGAGCTTGATGGCGACACCGGAGACAGTGAGAGAGACCGGAGCCGAGAGAGGGAGGGAGTTTGGGTGCGACAGCAGTGACAGGGATGAGAGAGCTCCAGGTTCAGTCTAGTGACGTTGAGGGAGGAATGTGAGAGTTTAGGGATGCCAAAGACGTCGTTTGTGGAATAAAAAGTGAAAAAAAACTAAAAAAAAAATTGATCCAGTGGATCATGTAGATTGGTCGGTTCCATCGAGTTAGATAACAATTGTATTTATTATTATTGGTATAGAAAATTAGTTTTATTTTAATTTATTAAAAAATTTAAAAATAATCGATTCATTAATACGTCTAATAATAACGTAACAAGTAAGTGTCTTAAAAAAAGATGTTTTATAAGTCTTAATGAAAATATTTGTTAAATAGAAAATATTTTAACAAACCAATCAATTTGTTAAATTTTTTATATTTTTAATAATTTATTTTAATTTATAAACTTAAAATGTATCTCTTGGCACAAAAGAAATAAATCATTATTATTATTTTTAGAATAATTACCAAATTTAATTGCTGGAAATTTTAAGATGGGACATTTTAATTTCTTAACTTTAGTTTTGACAGATAAATTAATCTTTAGTCTTATTTTTCTGCCAATAACAAATAAAAAATACTCAGATGGAGACTTAGTCAATTATTTAGGTGTACAATTGTACAAATAAGAAACATTAATCATTGGGCTTACGGTTTCAAACTGACGCACCCTTCTCTGTGAGGCCCCAAAGATCACCCGTCCTTACACAGAGTGCAGCAAGAGGTTATGATCCTGGAAGGATCTCTTCGGTCACATGCACTGCCACCCAGAGCGCCATTGGCAAGGGATCATCAGACCACCACCGCAAGATGGGGAAGGAGGACCACCAGATTGCGACATGTCTGCTGTTGCTGGCGAGTGGGAAGGGGACCTCAGCAGGGTGTCACTGGGAGAAAGCCGACACCGATGACACTGCATCCTCCTCCGTTGACATCTATTTGACTGCTTCTCTTGATCAACAACACCACCATTGCTCTTTGGATTTGAGGTTGGGTCTTTAGTGTAACCCTACTCTGCTGCCCCTTTCTTTTTCTTTTCTAATTTGCTGTGTATCTTAAGCAGTAATTCTCGCTGACAGTGGCGGATTCGTCCGGAAAAAAGATGGCTATCGTGGCTGCCGGAATTGCGAAGGTGTTGGAAGCACTTATTGGATATGCGAAGAGAAGTGGTGGAAAGAAAATTTGGGATGAACAACCTGGGGCTGGGACTGTAACACCTACTTCTAAAGTCGAACATAGAGAGAAAGGTGAGTCGGTTTTGAAACCCTATTGCCATAGACTAATTTATTTATCCAGCTTGTTTGCACATATGGATAACTGGCTGCCAAGTGTATTAGTTCAGGCCTCTGTGTCATTATTTTTCGGTTGTTATTGAACAAAAAACAAGGTGAAAGACTGATTTATTTATCAGAATTAAACTTGAAGAGGTTTTTTGTGTATTTCAAAAATTAGAGGACTCAAGAGTCCGATCCTAAAAACCTCGATTTGGATAATTACTCTATTAATTTTTTTTTTTAAGAGACTACCTTTTAAGAAAGCGGCCATGTGAGGAGGAGCAAACAGTAAACAGGGCAGCTACATCCCTAACTGCCGAATTCCCCTTCTTCTTCTTCTGCATCAAACATTCGAACGGCGGCCACTTCTTTCTCTTCACTGCGGCTTCTGCTATGTATTCTATCTCCGTCGTCGATGTTGCTATATAGTCTCTCTCTATTGGAGCTGCAACCCTGCAACCTTTCAACTCGTCGCCGTCTGTTCTCCTGCTCTCTACTCACCCACTCTCTCTCGCTACCGCTGTACTCTCTCTCCAACTATTTGCTTCGTCTCCGCACACTGCCGCTGTTCTATCCACTACCAGACTCCGCCGCCGCCTGCAAACTCTGCTGCCTGTACCGCAACGAACACCGCCTCCTTTAGAAACTTAGGTATGCGTTCTCGTTCTTCATGTTCTATTAGTTGTCCTTTTCTCTTTCTGGAACTTAAGTCTCTTGTTTTATTTTATCCAAATATTTGTTATTTTTTTTTTCTCTTCCTCTTATTTCAAACAATGGTACTTTGTATGGTGTTTTGTGTCATTTTCTGAAAATATAGAACTTTGGCTTTAGAATTTCCCTAATGGGAAGGGTATTGATGGTGTGTTGTGTTGTTGCTTTGATAAGTTGTGTTTCTTGTTCATGGGCTAGGTATTCATATATGCATTATTTCTATTTTCGACCCCTCAAAATTCCATACTTTTATTCCAAAAAAAAGGAGAAATTGTGATGGCTAATGTGCTTGTCAGTATGTTTTTTTTTTGTAATTATTTTTTTTAGCGAGACTTTTTGGTGATGGTGGTGGTGTAGTGTAAGATGTGCAATTTGCTGTTTGCCACCTATGAAGTCTGGTTTACTAATTGTTCTTGTTGGGGCTAGCTTAAGTGTGCAAGTGCCAGAGGTACTTTAGTTATTTCCCCTCTATATAAATAGAGCGTCACAATTCACAAGGGTCACCAAGGTGGTGCTAACCATCATGACACCAACTTCAGAAATGGCTACAACAATGATATGACTTGCATTAGTGTAGATTTACCTCGAACTTTTCTTAAGCATGAGGCATTTCTGTTGTATTATATCAAATCATTTGGTTCCTTAGGATAACATCATGTGCCCTGTATAATTTTTAGTTATTTTATAAAATGTGAAATCTTTTTTTCTTTTTTCTTTTTTAATAAGAGGAGAGAAAAATAAATAACCAAACAAAAAGAGAAAACAATAGAAAGGCACAATAACTAGATTGACAACGCATCATCAAGAACAAGCCAACCACATAGTTGGAGGGATGGCCTATTGAAGCATGGTTTATGATGTGTTTGTTGACAGGGAATTTTTAAAAAATATATTTATAAATTTGTAATAATGATTTTAAATTAAATTTTGAATATTTTATCGATATTCCTTCTGCTGTCCATTGCCCAGCTAAGAGATAGTATTTGAGAAACTGAGAATTGAAATTCTGATTTTCTGCTTTAACGTTATTGCATTTTCCGCATTTCTTTTTGCTATTGTTGTGGCCTGTTATTTCTCTCATGCTGGCTGATTGTTATGCTCTGCTGAAATTTTGGAGAAAGATCAAGCATTATTATTTGAACGAGCATGTGGCTGCTGACTGCCATCATCATCAATAAACTATTTAGACTTGTTTAATGCTGAAATTGATGTGTTTTCTATTTTATTATATAAAGTTTGTCAAATTTTTATAGAAACACACGCATACTTGTAGGTTGTACCCCACCGGTGATTGTTGCTGATATACACTTACATTATGATAATGCCTTTAATTGTGCTTCTAATTCTTTGCAGATTGGACAAAAATGTGAAGTCACTTGGTTGTGTCTTTCCAGTCTCATCTACATTAATGGCCAGATGGGATGCAATTTTGTCGCTTCCCATCCAAAATCCTCCCACATTGGAGTTCTCTTCTGCTGACCTAGTATGGTCGGAAGTGGAAGGTTGGCATGATAAACTAGATAGAGTTGCTCTAATTCCATTTGCCAGAGCTGATGATTTTGTGAGAGGTGAATCAAATAATAAAGAATGTCCAACAAGATTTCATGTTGAAGCAAGGCGTCGACATCGTCCATCAATGCCTCTCAAGCCAAAGGTTGATGGTATACTAGAGTATATCCTGTAAGTTGTAAACACTTCATTTAGTGTCCACTATTTGTTTCTATTGCTTCCTGTATTCCACTGCAATGTGAATTTTTATACTATGTCAATGCAGGTATTCGTGTTCCTTTGGTCCCGATGACCACAGAAAAGGTGACGTTGTACGGCCAAGTTGGACTACATATGCTACAAAGAGGAAAAATACTGGTCGGCCAAATACTAAGAGAGGTTGC
The DNA here is from genome assembly GCF_003086295.3 of Arachis hypogaea. Classification (NCBI taxonomy): domain Eukaryota; kingdom Viridiplantae; phylum Streptophyta; class Magnoliopsida; order Fabales; family Fabaceae; genus Arachis; species Arachis hypogaea. Next base: position 58,154,339 of record NC_092037.1, read on the forward strand.
ACCTGTCACTTTATTGTGAAACGCCTCATAGCTGAACCTTCAGTTGCCTTGATCATATATAATGATGATAAACATGTGGATAAAAAGGGTTTGCCATGCCATGGTCCACAAGACAAAAAGGCTGCGGGAACACGTGCAATGTATGCCCCATATATCTCGGAAGATCTTCGACTTCGTGTTTTATCTCTCCTATATGTTGGAGTCTCTGTGGAGACTATTATGCAGAGACACAATGAATCGGTTGAGAGACAGGGAGGTCCTAGTAACCGTGATGACCTTTTGACCCACCGATATGTTCGGCGACAGGAGAGGGTGATCCGTTGATCTACATATGAACTGGATGATGATGATGCTGTTAGCATCAAGATGTGGGTTGAAAGCCACCAAAGTCATGTTTTCATCTATGAAGATTTTTCTGATTCAGATCCATTTACTTTGGGGATTTAAATTGAGTGGCAGTTACAGCAAATGGGGAATTGAGCTTTGCTTGCCTCAGATTCAAGATTTGGTACAAACAAATTAAAGGTCTTTTTCTTTCCTTTTCCTTGATTTCAATATATGAAGCACTAACACTTTGTTGAATTGCAGTATTTACACGTCGGATATATTTTAGACACGATACTTGTTTAACACTCATCGGGCACACATGTCCAACCGTGTCTTAATAAGAATTAAAAGTTATTTCTTTGAACACATTTGGACACGCTCAAATATGATTACGTGTTAGCGTGTCCAACTTTATTCTTGACTATGCTTGAAATGAGTTTAGAAATACTAGTTATTATTAATTATTAATGCAAAAAGTTATCTAAAATGATTTATATATTTAAAATTGGTATAAAAAACATTTAAAAAAGTCAGTTTGTATTTCGTGCATCATAGATTTTAAGTAACCGTGGAACATAATTGTTTCCTGTTGTTTCAACAAAAAGCTAATAGCAAACACAATGATTATTTTGTCCAGTACCCCATTCACAGTCTTCTTGTGTTTAACTGTGACAAGAAGGCCATTCCAGTGGCTTGGATAATAGCTCCAAGGTTTTCGAGCTTAGATGCACATTGATGGATGACGGCTCTTTACACTCAAGTTCGCACAAAAGATCCTAACTGGAGATTGGTGGGCTTTATAGTAGATGATCCGCTTTATGATATCCTGGCAATCAGGTTAGTGCAAGTTATCAATGAAGCTAATATTGTAAAATATGTAAGATTTATAAAGAATATTGTCGATTTCTACTACAATTTCAAGATTCTAAATTTCTAATGTCAAAAGTAGGATGGCTTCATTTATAATTTCCTTTATGTAGATATGAATCATTTGAAGTCAATAATGTTTGAAATGTTTTTACAGAATGTACTGAATATTTTTTATACTGATGCTTCTTGGTTTAGGATTTCTAGTGACATCTTCTTGTGTCTCTTTTCTTTCAAACCCAAGAATCCAAGAGTAAAACTATTATTTTACTTGAGGATGATTATTTTTTAAAAAAATTGAATTTGATTTGTATATTAAGAGTCCTTTATCCATGTCATAAGATATGGACTGGTCCTTACATGGTTTTAATATTTGAGCATGATGACTGGTTCAAATATTTGATATAGAAATCTATTTTGCATTGTGAATCCAAACTAGGAAACTATATTCTCAAATAACAATTACTATATTCTGTGTATTTGCCAGAGATGTTTTTCAGTGGTCCGTATTGATAGGTTTCTGGAGGGTTCGTCATCTATGGCATAAAAACATAGTGAGGAGTTTGGAAATTGATATGCAAGTAAAGATATCCAAACAACTTGAGTGGATTATGGATAATATTTGCCGCCTTCAAGGGACCATGTCACTCTTCGAAGATTTCATTGAAGACTTTATTGATGAATCCAATTTTATGGACTATTTCAAGGCTACATGGTATCCTAGAATGGGTTAGTAGTATCTACCTATATCATGGAATGCTTTTTTGTTTTTTAATGAAATTGAGAAATAATATTATGCTCACAACCAGTTATCATTGTGCTTCATTTTCATTACCCTTATGCCCACAGACTAGTAAAGATCAGCAGCTATTTCAAGTATAGTTTTATAGGCAAATGCTTGACACTTGTCCAAAATTTTGCATGAATTTTTTGAAGACATTGTTTGGTATTTTTGCTAAGTGTACGGTGTGTTCAACAACATTAGGTCAGTTCCCATTGACAACTTTGTGGGTTTTGAGAAAAGATCAAAAGAAAAGAAGCCAGACTTTGTGGCAGTGTGTTTCTGCTACATTTTAGTTTTTAGCACATGTGGTTTTGATACTCTTTTCTCATGTTCCTTTTCTTATAAAAGGGATATCTGTTTCTCCTATCTATTTGTAATTTTCCCTTTTATCCTGTAGAATGTTATAAAAAGATAACTCCACATATTTATCAGAAGTTCTCTTTTAATTTGTAATTGTAAATAAAAGTTGACGATCATTTTAAAGTTGTTCTGTTTGTAATTTAGTATTATACTAATTTTCTTCCTATAAAAAGAAAAGAAAAGGAAAGTATTAACTCTTGATACTTTTTTCTCAATACATATATAATAGTTTATTGAATACATAATTAGTTATGTTGTGTGTCTTGGTTACAAATGTTTTTTTAGAACGGTGCATAGATTGGGAGAGTGTATTTTCAATCAAGATGTTAAGTTCTTCCCCCTCCTAAATAATAACATTCATTATTATTCTGGTGAAGATTTGCCAACGTATACCAACATAATGAGCCATTATATTGTCATGATGACTTACAATCACCAAATATAATAGTCTTGAAAGGCTATGTTGTTTTATCGAATCGGAAAAACATCTAATTATGATGGACTTGATACCTATTTGCATTTATCTTTTTATGGGTATTTATATATATGAAGTTGATGCCGTTGAAATTTTGTCCCGTTGATGTAGGAGCTTGGATCAATGCGCTTAAAACTTTGCCGCTTGCTAGCCAGGAAAGTTGTGCAGCAGTGGAATTTTATCACAATCAACTGAAGATCAGACTGTTCAATGAGAAGGACAACAGTGTTTTTCAGCGAGCTGATTGGTTGGTTGACAAGTTGGGTACGAAAGTCCATTCTTATTTCTGGCTTGATGAGTACTCCGGAAAAGATGATTTTGCTCGCTATTGGAAAAATGAATGGATAAGTGGTTTGACATCATGGCGCAAGGCACTGAAAATTCCAGATACTGATGTCCTATTGGAAGATGGGTGTGCCAAGGTTACTGATCAGGATAATCCAGAAAAAGCTTATGTTGTCCACAATCCCGGTTCAATGTTTAGTGTATGTAATTGTAGTTGGGCGCAAGTTGGGAACCTCTGCGAGCATGTCCTGAAAGTTATTAGCATCTATCGAAAGAGAGGGTCCATTCCGCCTTCTGTTGGCTTTTTTTGGTATCAGAAGGCTCTAAAGAACATGCTGCATTGCCCACCCTATGACTCTATTCGCGATCATGCAGTCTCCTTGGCAGTTTCTGTTCAGCAACAGTTAAACACCCTGCTTGATAAAGAAAGTATTGCAACTGTTATGGATCCTAATGAGAAAAGAGTAGTTGTTGATATCTGCTTAGAGACACCAAAAGTAGTCTCATGTAATCAAGATCCGAAGTTAGATAATAAACAGCTTATAATCAATGATGATATATCTCGTGATGGTGATGACTCTGATGATGGACTCAAAATTGCTGATCAAGTTGTAGATTGTGGCAGCAATGAAAATGAAATCCCATCTGAGAGGGTTAGAGAAGACAGTCTACTTGCTGACATGGATGTTGATCCATCGTCAATATATATTTCCCCTCCTAGATTGTGTTTTACCGATGAGAATTTTTCAAGTAATGAGTTCCGAGAGAAAGCTTTCGCTACTAAATTGAATGAGGTTTCAGCTTCTGAAAATGGTGCTTTGTGCGATGATAAGGATAAAGAACGCAATTTAGATAAGGCTGCAAAGAATATGCAATGGATGTGGATCCCCCAGTCTTAGATGTCTCATCGGAAACAGCAACTCTGAAACACTGAAACCCATCAGAATGGGTTCAATGATGTTCCTGGAATAATTTCTTGCAGAAAAGAAGCTGAGCTATAACATTTCTTCGATATCCATGGATGTTGACCTACAGGATGCTGTCGAGAAACAAGGTCTTGGTACAATTGAACCAAAAGTATAATCAAAGATGCAAAATTTGGTTCAAATACAATGAAAGGAAGATTAATTAAAATTCATCTATTCTTGACGGCTATTGATGATATGACCATATTTGAGGTTATCCAGCCAGCCTGAAGTGTCAATAGCAATTAGATATATTCACAAAACTGTATCAGGCTTCAGGACGAATTGGTGGTAGATAATAGTTACAACTTATAACACTTGCTATTAACTGATGGCGATTTGTAAATTGGAGCTTTCTTCAGATTCTCTCCTTCCGAACAACTACTAGCGGGTAAGCATGAAATTGTATTTATTCTTTTTTCATTACCAAATAATAAGAGTTTGTTCTGTTTAACTTGGCTAATTTTTTTGTGGTGCTTCATATATGATTATATACTGTAAATTTGAAGTCTGCTCATGTTATATGGAGTTCACATCTAATTAACCAAGATATTCTGATCTGTCTGGGATGAAAAAGAAAAATCTCCAGATTGCTTCATGCTTTTGTTCCCTTAATTGTACCCTTTAGAGGATCCAAATCCTTAATAATATGGAAGCAAAGATTTTATACCCTTACTAATGTTGAGCGCATCGCATGGTTTAAATTGTAAACGCAGTGGCGGTCGTGGTTATGGTTGTGGTTGCACTACGATGAAGAAATTGTAAGGAAAATGTGTAACAGCCACAATTGCCTCTATGATGCCCATATAGTGGACACTGCAGATAGCCTATAGTTGATTAACCTGTTATTTCTTAGAGTTATTATTAGATCGGAGTATGTTAGATATTAAACATTCTCTCTCGTATAATCCTGATATAGTTAGTTACTTAGCATGCTAGTGTATGTCTCGAGCATACGTGCAGGTTCTGTTTATTATATAATTTTCGTTATTTAAATCAATTTTCGTTTAAATTCTTCTAATAAATATAAAAATAAAAAGGGTTTATCAATTACTTTTTTAATTTACATTAGATCTAAATTTTTAAATCGTCCTATTAAATTTTATTGGGCAAAAATTTGTAGTGCAATTAAAGGTTTAGCCAATAAATTTCGAATTTGATAAATTATTTGAAGCCCGATAAAATAATTTTTATCAAGCCAATGAGTTCATGTAACACATGTAATTGAAAATGTTTTGGTCAATCTAATACCTCTGGCTCTAATGGGTAAATGAAAAAGGGAAAATAAACCAAAAAAGGTATTTTGTAAGTGGACTAGAATAGATACTCTTAAATATCTAGTGTATATAAAATGTTAAAAAAATAGCTTATAAAAGAAAAAAATAACAAGGAAAAGAAGTCTTGTTTTATTAGCACTAATAATATTTTACATTTAACGTTCCTTTCTTAATCATAGGTCCATTTCAATGCCATTACTTAGCTTAGAGGTTTCTGGGCAAGTCAAGTGAGAACCGAGAAACCTCCAATTTGAAAGACGGACTTCTCCTAGCAGCCATTACTGCGTTGTTTCTCTGACAACTTCCATTTAAATTCCATGTGGTACTGGTAGTTGCTACCAACCAAACCGCTGGCTTGTTGACTTATGATTATTATTTTGCTTTTTGAATACGCTACTAATATTATATTTCAAACAATTTTGGAGGTAGCAATTTCAAAAATTATTAATATAGAGATGAAGATAGTGTTTTGGTTGAATATTAATATTTAAAGTATACGCATTGCTAAGATGATGACATGTGTTTAATATGCATTCTTCTTGTTGACTCTCTAATCTCTACCTATATGTAATTATATTAAATAATTTATTTTTAACAAAAATATTAATATTTTTTTATATACAAAAAATTAGCCTAGCAATTTTTTAAAATTTTGGCCAATATTTATTCAGTATAAACTAATTTATTTGTCAAAATTTTGATAAATATAAATTTAATTATAATGACTTATATATAAAATTTTTTATAAATATAAATATAAATTATATATATTTTTTAATTGTAAAAAAAAAGTTTAAGGAATCAATATTTTTATTAAAATTTAGCTTGTATTTAATAGCAAAAAAAATGAATACTTAATAATTACAAATAACAAAATCAGCTTAACTATTAAATATAATTTTAAATTATTAAAAATATTAATGATGACTAATTAATGATTACAAATCCTAAAATCAGGAGTGTCTTGCACTTCTTTTTAAATATAACTCACTCTCCTCTCTTCTCAGAAGTCAGAGCTTCCACCCACAAGCCACAAAGTCACCTTCTCTTCTGTCACGACAGCTACGCCACAGCCCCGGCCTCGCTGCAACCGCCACCCCTGCAATCTGCTCCCCTGCCTCTGCCTCAAAGCTGATCCTCTGCCCTTGCCTTGCTGCCTTGCTGAGTCTGCTCTGCTCACCCTTATCTTTCTTCACCACAGATTCAATTGAAGCCCCGAAATTATTAATGGCGTCACAACTAGAGCCATGGAACTACCTTGCGGGAAAAGTTGTTATGGTCACCGGCGCCTCATCAGGCCTCGGCCGTGACTTCTGCCTCGATCTTGCTCGTGCGGGCTGCCGGATTGTCGCGGCAGCTCGCCGCGTTGATCGGCTGAAATCCCTTTGTGACGAGATCAACAGAATGACGACGCCCCTGGGTAGAGGCAGTGACGACGGGGCCCTCCGAGCAGCTGCAGCGGAGCTTGACGTGACCGCCGACGGCGCCACCATCGAGAAGTACGTGGAGAAGGCGTGGAATGCATTTGGCCATATTGATGCGTTGATCAACAACGCTGGTCTTAGAGGTAATTGGAACATCACTGAATTTTGAGGTCAAAACCTTGTTCTATGAAGATTGAAGAATCAGAGATGCTTTTTTTTTTAAATAAATAAATAAAAATAAAAATATGATTTTTTACTATATATGCATCTTTTTTAACCTCCACAATTATGAAAGGCTTAAGGCTTGTCCTCGTGTTGAGCTAAACTTTGAGCCCTTTACAATCGTGGAGGGAGTCCCGATTTTGAGGTTGGAATTCAACCTCTCAAAAAAATCCTAAAAGCCTCACAATTACCTCGAAAAATATCAAGGGTTTCAATAAAAAAATTTTTACTATTCTTTTTACATAGAAATTTAAAAAAAAATTTAGAGTCATCAAAAATTATTATTTTTAGCCATTATTTAGTATTGAATTCAACTATTTTAGTTTAATTTTTTTAATCTAGTAATTCAATAAAATATTTTATCTTATACTTTTAAACAATGATAACCGCTAATCGATGATAAGAACAATAAACTTTGATTGCCTTCTAAAAGATTTTATTATGTATAAATTTGTCAATTTTTTAAATTTTTATAGATAAAAATAACAATTTTTTATCTTTTATAGATATAAAAATTAATTTCATTTATTCATAGTCATAGATAGACTTATTAATATTCTAAATCTTTTTTGAAAAGAAATAATACTTTACACAAAATTTAATAAAAAACTTAAGTTTTTTTTTTACTTTTATTAAATTTTTAAAATATTAAATGCATAAAACATACTATTTTTTGTGTCTTCAATTTCATATTTTAAAAAAATTAACTAATTAAATATATTTTTCCCTTTTTTTTGTCTGTGAAAGAAGAAGAATGAAAATGAAATTGGTCATACATATCGATGAAATTCTATTACTATATTTATTTAAGTATATATAAATTAAAGAAATGATTGAAATAATTTTAATTTCAAATGAATTAAATTATTTATACAATATTAGTTTGATTTTTTTTCAAACACTTATTCTTCTTCCTAGTTGAATTTCTACTTATTTGCACATTTATTTAACGAAGTTACTAATAAAAAAGTTAAAAATAATCTATATTTTGAATAAACATTTATTTAAAATTAGGGAATGCGGATCTAATTAAATCGGATACGATCAAAATTTTGATCCGATCCGCATTAAAATAATTGGATCGGATCCGCTGATTTTAAACTTAGATCTGATCCGATATGCACATTTGCGAATCGGATTGGATATCGGATATAGCCGCAAAACACAAAAATATTTTTTAATGTTTATTTTTATTAAAAAATATCAATAAAATCTCCTTTTTCTACTCTTTTAAATATGTTTACTTTTAAAATAATATTAAACATATTTTTTAAATAATAAAATTTAAATAATATAACATATATGATAATTATTATTCAAAATAAAACATAAAAAAATATTTATTTATTTATTTATTGTTGCGAATCTACAGATATGCGAATCGGATATGCGAATACCTACATAAAATCTATAATTCTATTAGTGCGTGATTGAATTCATATTCGCAATTTTCGAATCAAATTTAAATAAATACGTAAATGTAAATATCCAATCAAATTCGATCTATAAATATCCTTATTTAAGACCAAATAAAATATTAAAAATATGCACAATTTTTTTTCAAACAATTAGTAAGTCTTGCTTCTGCTTCAATGATTAAGATTAGATTGAGGTGTTTTTGGACTCTTGTGCTGCACCCGAATTAATGAATTATTATAGCCGCGAATAATGCATATGCAAGTACTGCAACAAGTTGCTATATAAGCCCATGAAAAGTAATGGTATCGAGACAATAACACAGTTAGGAAGAGAATAAAATAAAATCATTTTATTTAACTTAACATCTTATAATTATATATTTATTATATTTAAAATTATTTATTTATTTAAAAAATAATTAATAAATATAAAATAAAAAATTAGACTACTTTAGAGTTTAGACTAACTTTTACTGCCTTCTAAATTTGTCTTTTATTGATGGTTTGTTGAGAGATCATAATATTCTAAACATAAAAAAATGAAGAAATAATTGATATTAAAGAGTAAGTGAAATGATTGATTTCTAGCCATAATAATAATAATTTGCTCTGTTTTCTTACTTTTGTTGTGCGTAGGAAATGTGAAACCGGCTTGGGAATTACCTGAGGAGGAATGGAATCAAGTGTTCAAAACTAACGTAACTGGGACGTGGTTAGTGTCAAAATATGTATGCCTACGCATGCGTGCTGCTAAGATAAAAGGATCGATCATCAATATCTCGTCAATTTCTGGTGAAAACAGAGGTCAGGTGCCAGGGGGTGTTGCCTATGCTTCTTCAAAGGCAGGTGTTAATATGCTTACCAAGGTAAATAAGATATTATTTGACGTGCAATTTATTTTAAAGAATTTAAATTTTATACACTTTTATTGCGAATGTTAATATGATTTATTCAAATGTTTAATTATGCGTTATCACTTTATTAAAAATAATTACTACATTACATGTTCATCTTAAAATTAATGCAAAATAATTTTGATATTGTGCAACTATGTATGTATGATAGAAACGCTTTCATCAATCATCAATCATCAAATGTCTGTATCACAATAATTTGGAGGTAGAAATTTGTGCCTTCAATTTCTTTGAGCTTTTGGCAGTGGTGTGAAGAAATCGCACCCATCAATTTAAAAAAGAAAAAAAAAAAGAGAAATTGAGCCTTCTAATTTTCGTTTTTCAAAAAAACAAAATATTTTTAAACTGAAATTAGATCTTTTGATTTTTATTTTTGGAAAATTAAAAAATTTAAAATATTTTTAAATTGAAATTTGATAAAAAAAAAATAAAAAAAGACAATATACTTGAAAATATTATATTTTAACCCATATTAAATATTTTTCCCCCTAAAATTAACATTGGCTGTTAAAGAGAGGCACCAAATAAAAGGAAGAGAAGCTTTTTCTTGAATTTTGATACACGGTCAAAGGCTACCACAGAAAATCAAGATTATTTTTACAAGTATCTATGCTAAATTGCTAATTATGGTGGTTCCTAATCATGAATAATGTTCAAATGATTATTTAAGTGTAACTTTTCTATGTCTAGTCACGTTAAATATGTAATAGTTAAGAAATGTATGATATGGAGTAGTTAATTTTCAGTTTCCTGAGAGAAAATTGTCTTTGTTGCATTACCCAATTGCTGCCACCCTGATAGACATGTTGGAAAGCTTTAACGGTTGACCTGAAAAACCGTTTGGTAAAAAACAGGCTTTCCGTAATTTGATAAAGTTTTTATTTTTTAAAATTAATTTATAAAAATTAATTTTTAAAAGATTATTTTTGTAAAAATATAATATTTATGTTTGATAAATTAAATTAAAAATTATTTTTAATAAATATAAATAACAATAATTATATTTAGTAAAATAATTTTTAAAATTTAAAAATTAATTAATATATGAAATTATATTAGATTTTTAAATTTTAAAAACTACAAACCAATTTTAAAAAGTTTTACGTTAGATGCCTTTAAAAATATTCCGATCTTTTAAAGACGACAAGTACAAAGGCATGATTTTTTTATTTATCAAATATAAAATAAGGAACTTATGCTTTTAAAAAGTACAAATATCTTTTTAAAAAACTTTACCAAACATAAATTTAAAAAGCACAAACACAAGCACCTCTCAAAATATGTCATTTATTTTTATTAATTCTTAAAAATAGACTGTACACACTATTTTTTATTTTCTTCGCTCATACTTTTTCATTAAAGAATTATCCTAATTGTTATCTACTTTCTTCTCTTGCATTTTAAAAAATATTACATTTTCTATTAAATTATTTTAGCGTTTTCTTTAAAAAAAATTAATTGTTTATATATTATTTAATTATTTTATTTAAAATAAAAACATTAATAACTTAAAATATTATTTTTCTAAAATAATAAAAATGTTCAAAATATAATCATTTTAGTTTTGGTGTACTATTTTTTAATGGTTTTAAATAATTTTAAATTAAATTTTTAATTTTCTCATTAATTTACTTTATTAAATAGGGATATAGTAAGTTAAAGATGGATGTAACTATCTAAAATATGATCACGTAACAAAACACTCACATTAATATATAACTTGTTATATCATTTAATAGAACAAACTAACAAATAAAATTAAAAATAAAAAATCAAATATTTAAAGATCAAAACCAGAAGAACAAAAATAATCTTTAAAGAAAATGCATTATATAAAAATAAAAACTTATTTAAGCCAATATTATTCATACTAAAATTTTATACCATATGAAAACTAAAAGTAATTTGAGAACACTCCAGTTCGAAGATGTTTAGAATCATGAAAAACTCTGTTCATACTTTAATAACTATTTCAGGTCTCCATGTATCCTTTTTCTAATTGAGTAGCTTTTTATCTGCCATGCAAGCAAGTGTCCGAATTCCCTTTCGGTAGAAATTTTGACAAATAATTTGTAATTTAAATTACTTTATATTAAATAAATTTAAAGCTAAAAATAATTTTTAAATTTAAATTATTCACAAAAATTTAGACAAATATATGAAAAGTAATCTTGACTAGAAAATTGACTTACTTTTTCAAAGCTAGCTTTTCCTTTTTTTCATTATTTATGCACTTCTTTTATATTCACATATATAAAAAGCAACTTCTTTTGTTTAATTATACTAACTTTATGCAATTCTAAAACAACGGTATATTTTTGTTTTCTCTTATATTGATAGGTTATGGCATTGGAATTAGGAGTACATAAAATCAGAGTGAATTCTATATCACCTGGGCTTTTCAAATCTGAGATTACTGAAAAATTAATGGAGAAAGATTGGCTGAATCAAGTGGCCATGAAAACCGTACCTTTGAGGACATACGGCACTTCGGATCCAGCATTAACAACACTTGTTCGTTACTTAGTTCATGATTCTTCTGATTATGTGACCGGCAACAATTTTATTGTTGATGCCGGGACAACCTTACCGGGTGTACCTATTTATTCATCTTTATGATTATTGTATGGCAAAGTTTGGGATGAAGTTTCCTATGAGATTGTTTATGAAGTTTTTTATTTTTTGAGGAGGAGAATAAAATAGTACTTAAAAAAGCTGTAAAATTATGCCATTTTTGTCATTTGATGTAATAAATCTGTCAACTTAAAATCCCAGCAAATTCTGGTGTTACAACAAATGTAAATGCAGGGAAGGGTATAATATATAGCAGCTTTTCAAGTGTCACCTCCAAACAAATTCATAAATTTTTCATCATAGAAAACTTATATAATAATTGCTTAATAGAGTGACAAATTCAGGAATTTTAAATTATGTAGACTAACATATAGAACATAATATTCTAAGGTATATCTGAAACAGGTAGTGTATAGATAAGTTTGGTTAAAAACATATCTCGGTTTTTAATGTTTGTTCTTGTTTTTTGCATGAATTCTTGGGTTTGTTGAATAAAATGGTAGTTGAGTGTGATAATTTTTCCACAATAAGCTCAAGAGATGCTAACTCTTGAGGGACTTGACATTCCACATTGAAATTGTTTTGCTGTTGGCATGGACAGTTGAAATATCCTTGTCCTTGATTTTTCCAATTAGGAGTTGGGTAGCTTCTCCATTCAGGAAAAGAGTAATTAAAAGAGTAATTTCATGGTTTGGGAGAATATCTCAAATTCTCAATGGCTTCTCCTGCCTTTGTTCCATTTGTTTTATGAAGAAGAAAAGTCGTTGCATCATACGTTTATTATTTGCTAACATTTTATCCACAACGTCTAGCTCCATCTTGTATACACAAATAAGAAAAGATCAAACACACCTTCACCTTGTGATAGACGAGAATTAAAGGAATGAAAAAGATAAAGCAGCTAACAGAAATAAAAAAGAAAAATAACGTAAAAAGAGAAGCGTAAACTCAAAGAAATTAAAAAAAAAAAAACCTGATAAAAGGAAAAAGAACGTAGAATGGAAGAAAAGAAAATAAAGAAACTAAACGTGAACAAAAGAAAAGAAGAGAAAAGAAATTAAACAAGATTTAAATTAGGATTTAACTGAACGTTATGTTGTCCATCTTAATTAATATCCAATAACGATGCCAAAAATTTGATGAGCGAAAATTGAAGCTTATGGATACCAGCAAGTGAACCGAATCGTTCAAATAATATCACGATGAGCAAGCAAATATCATATTAAATATCTAATTAGATTAAAAGAACCTGAATGAAGAGGGCAAGATTGAATCTTGTTGAGAACTTAAAACTTGAATACTTGAATGTTTACAGATAGAGAACTTGAATGTTGATTTGAGAGAAGACAATGATGGTGAGAGTTAAGAATTTCTAAAATGCTTATGCTCTTAGAAAGATCAAATCTTGTTTATTTATTTTGAGGTATGCAAATATCTTTCATGACAAATCTTTAGTAACTGATTTCCAATTTTAGTTCCTCAGTTTCTCTTTAATTAAATAGATGTCAGTTAAATAATTAAAGAGGTTAAGCACAAAAATTTATTTAGATTCAAATAAGATTTAAAAGTGGTCCTTAGGTCGAATTATATGTCACCTATTCAAACTAGTCTCATCCAATTAAATCTTGGAAGAAAACACAATTTCCAAAAGTTGTTATAATTCAAATTATATGTCACTTATTCAAAATTAGAGTGATTGAAAATCATGTATATATCGCACACTAATTGAACCACTATTCCTAGCCAAATTCAAAGAGTCATGTGAAAAAATTTTTAAATTTTAATTCAATATCAAAATTTTCAATTATAATAAAAGAATTCAAAAGAGATTAGCATACTTTTCGATACAACGAATCCGAATGAAGAACGAATATCTCAATCATGAAATAGATCAATGAAAGATTTCAAAATAAAATAAATGTAGATTAATAATCCATAAAAAACATAAACAGAACTCCTAACCATTTGATAGAGGATTAGTTACCCATGAAAAATGAAAAAAAACCATGAAAAGAAACTAAGCGGAGGAACTGAATGTCCTTCTTTACGAACAAGGTTCACTTATTTATATCCTAAATTTTAGAATTCAAACTCTCTTAATCTTATTTCTGGGAGAGAAAGATAAGATAACTACTTACTAACTTCAATTTCAAATTTAAAACAATAATTCAAATCAAATCATAACAAACCAAATTCTTTATATTTCTAGAAAGAATTAATAACTAATTTTTTAGAGTCTTCAATATTTTGGATGTGATTATAGCTTCTAATGATGTAGATGATTAAACTTAGGTCTTAATTGTTGTTTCTTGAGAGTTGTAATTATGTTTAAGTCGGGCTTGTATTAAAAGAAATTGAGCAAAAGTTCAAAATTCACCTTCCAGAAGGGAGATCTACCAAGCATGAAGCCTAGGCCGCCAGGCGTGCTGGAGCGAAGAAGGAGGTCACCGGGTGTGGGCCCTTGTCCGCGGGGCATGTGCCATGCCTGCCTGCTTGGTTGCTTTATTTCTTTTTTTCTTAGGGAACACTTTTGTTCTTTAGACTACGCTTTTGTTATACTTGTGTTTTTTTTTTTATGAAAAGGTTTTGATTCTTACTACTTTTGAACCAAAAACTCTTGAAAACATAAAAATACTATCTCAGCTCCAAATATTTTATTTTTTATGAAACTTCTTTAGAAAACATAAGAAATTCGATTAAAACCTAAGAAAATTAATGAAAAAACTCGTAAAATTTGCTTAAGATGACATGTTGTCAGCGACAACATCTTTTTTGATGGTGGTAGAGACAAAGAGAGGAACTCCATTTGAGGCGACGAAATAAGATCCAGATGACTTCATGCAATCTTTGGAGGAGAATGTAGATGGTCAGCATTGGCAGATGATTGCCGGGGAATTGCCAATGGTAGTTGCAGTGAAGAGAGAAGAGAGAGAAAAGTGGTGCAAAGAGAAGTGTGTTTCCAAAAATAAAAAGAGAGGGTGGGGCATTTTGAATTTATTTCACTTTTACTATAAGATTTATCGGCAAATGAATTCGACAATAACTAATTCAAGTGCGTCAAAATGTAGTGTCACACTAAATGGATTTACCGTCTGACGGTAAATTCGCTCCAAGTTTTAGCGCTTATTCTTTTGTTTTTTTAATAATTATAAATTATTAGTGAATTTACCGTCAGAAATACAATCCACCAATAAAATTTTAACTGATGAATTTATTATAACGGCTACCAATAAATCTGACAATAAATTCACCGCTAATGTATGACACTAAATTTAATGGTATTAGCGCTTATCTTATAGTTCTAACCACATAATTGAAATCCATGTCTTACTGTCCATAACTAATTCAATATTGTTAATGACCAAGTAGCATATCTTCATAGAAAGAGCTGAACACATGAGGCGTATCATGCATGTTAATTTGATTACAAATATATAATCTAGGTACAACTAATTGAATCTCATGCATAAATACTCCAATGTGCGAATATATTGTTATAATAGTCATTGGCATCTTTAATAAAGTTGGAGATCACATTTGCATATCAAGTGTAATTGTTACTTGTTTTATGTCATCTAATATGACCTTTATATTTAAAAACAGAGCAACTAAAAAAAATCGGATTAGCTAGTGATTTATTGGAAAGTTTATTTTCTGGATTTTTATTCCATTAAACTTGATTCATTTTTATTGGGTAAAATTATTAATTTTTTAATTGTGAAGTACAATATTTACAAATTTAATACAATTCAAATTATTGTGAAGATTATTTTTTTTTTTAGAGCGGTAAACAATTCGATATTCAGAAACTGACTTTTTTATTATAGAAGTTTTTAAAATATTTGTTAAATTTTGATTAACAAAAGTAGATATGACATTTAAATAATACATAGATAAACAGATTAATAAACATTTAAGATGAATTGGAGTATATTACATCCTCGTGCTTCAAATTAATCTGTTGTCGTAAACTGGCTATGTAAGATTATTCTGTTCATGAATGATTGCCCACTAAAAATGTTGGAATGGCAGTACAAAACATTTATTAAATTCTACACAAAGTATATTTTAATTAGGACAATAATATTTTGGGTTTACTATTAGGGTTTAGGGTTTATAAATGTTTTTATTCATAAAATATAAAATAACGAGGTTTAAAATTTATAAGTTTATGATTTAGGATTTAATTATTTAGGGTCACTTTATGGTACAGATGCAAGTTGATAAAGATATACATATATTTCTTTTATTTCACTACTAGATCAACAGATAGAAATTAGTGTCAGGGCTTGTCTGCCCTGATGGTAGCTGTGGCTAAACCAAGGCTGTTTGTTGCCCGTGTTAGTTCGTGGACTTTTGGATTGGGCTGTGACAGCATTAAATTGGGTATCCCAAATAATAAATTGGATCTCAAATGAAAATTTATGCTGCTTTCATGTCAAATTTTTTTAATGCCTTTTAATTCCTTTAATATTTATTTGGTTTGGAATAATTTATTTTAATTTCAAGAAATCAAAATAATTTAAAAAATTTATTTTAAATTCATTTTAAAATAGCAAAATTTATATAACAATTAATATAAGTTGCAAAAAATTTTAAAGATTGAAACACAAGGATAGAAAAATTAATATCCAAAATTTATATATAATTTGCAATGATCTTTTTTTCTTTAGCTTTTAAGAGAATAGTTTTCGCAACTATTTTTTAAGATTATAAAGTTAGCATTTAATACTTTAGCTGGTTGTAGTATTATAAATTTTTATAACTTTTTATTACATTAATTATCAGATTAAAATTAGATTTTGTTATTTATATTTATTATACGTTCATATAAAATAAAATATGTTGCAAAAATTTAGTTATTATATATTTGTTTATTATTTTATTTATGTCTATACTTTTAAATCTACTACATTAAGATACTCGTAGACATAATCCTAATAGTTATATGAAATTAATGAGACGACATAGAAATTTAATTGTGCTAATTTTTTTTAAATAGTTTTATTAGTCTTTCATTTATGTTCTTTCAAAAATATATCTTTATTGTCTTATTATTACTTGTTTCTTAACATTATTACTATCTGTTTTATTATTATTATTATTATTATTATTATTATTATTATTATTATTATTATTATTATTATTATTATTTGATAAAAATAAAATATATATAGAGTTAGTTTACCAATCAATTTTCTTTATACATTTTACTTCAGTAAAAAAAATTTATTAAGGATAAAAATAATTGTCATCAGATCTTTTATTTTTTAAAAATGCTTATTTTGAATAAATAATATGAAATATATATATTTTTCAAATATAGAAAAATAAGTAAATAAATAAAATACAAAATATTATTTAAATATTTTAAAAAATAAAAAAAGAATAATCATCTTAAAAAAGAAAAACATAAAAAATGTTAAATAGTAATTGTCTCCGTTATATGGTTAAATTGAAATTACTATTCTACTTTTCTTATTTTATTTCATGTATTATATATGCTTTGCTCTTACGTTAAAATTTTTTATATTCGTCACTCATAGTGTATGATATGATAACATGACATAATATGAAATATAATACTTTTTCAAAAACAATGAAATTATAGATAATTAAAGATATTTAATATAAAATTGAAGACATCTTTTTTTATCTATTACAATTATGCACAAAAATAAAAAAATATTTTAAATATAAATTTTTAAATTTGTTTCAAAACAAGGTTTAAGAAACAGACAAAGCTTAGATATAAAGACCAAATTCATTTTGTCAGTGTGTCCGATCTCATAAGAGTTGATTTAGTGTGCAAAATCTTAACTGCACATACAAATATGCTCATATATATTTAAATATGAGATCTCAACACCTCTTAAAAAAAGAAGAAAATAAATTCCCCACCAGAATAGAAAGAGAGGTTATAAGAGTAGTCACTAAGTTACTTATCCAATTATTTAACTTTCATTTCCATCTTAGGAATTTTTCAACTCTAATCTATATAAAACCTGCCGAAACTCGTTGCTTACTTAAGCATTTGAATCCCCTGCAGGTACCATTCCACGCACACCTCCTCACGAGAAACTCGGACGGCTTCATCCCTCCATGAGAAAACGTCATATATTACACTTGAATGCGTTTAGACCTCACGTTCAGGCCCAAATCATCTTCATCCCTTTGAGATTTAACAATCCCTTTGATGTTGTGAACTGTCAGGGGTTTTTCCAAACCCTGACAGTTCCACATCAGCATCTTCATCCCTCCTGAGGTGTCCATTGTAAGGTAGCACCTTCCCCATCTCAGTTGATGTAGTTTCTTTCTGGCATTGCCTCTTTCTTCGATCTACTTCTTCTATCTCCTCAAGCCCTCTCTTAACTCTAGTGATAGGACTAACTTCTCCCTTCCATGCTGATTTTTTCAGTTTTATTTTCTTCCTTACATCTCTTCCTTTCAAACTCTCCATAGAACCAGGATTAGGGAGGCTTCTTGAATTATTTGTATTATCCGAGATCTGCTGGAAGTTTTTCTCCTTTTTCTTTGCCTCCAAGACTCTCACTTTTGGCTACTTCCTCTTCTACCCAAGTTCCTTTCTGGTTGCTTTAAACTTCCTTCTCTTCTTCCGACTTTTGTGTATTGTTCTCATCTACCGATAAACTTGCAAAGACCTGGATTAGGTTGACTGGAGTTGGCTTCTTATTTACTATCTTCCTTTTCTCCGCTGTTGAAAATCTATTGGGGTATTAATTCTCCTTCTGCTCTTCGATTTTTCTCCCAACCCACTTTGCCCGTAACCATTGCCCCCTCCCCATTCTCCTCTGTTGTCTTTCCAGTCGCAAAGTTCTCTAAGTACTTTTGCATACTTTGTTTTCATGTCCAAGGAAGCCACAGTAATGGTGTAAGACCCAAAACCTTTGAAAAGTCTTATTATGATCAAGTCTCAAATCATATGGTTGTCTATAGCCTTAATTTCAGAAATTATTTTATCAAAGATAATTAAGGCAAGTTTTAATTTACCGAATTTGAGATGAGTTATGATTATTATCCAATTTTATAATTATTGGATTATTTTCTATATTTAAATTATAAATTTAGCAGTTGTGAAATAATAAGGATTTTATATGTTTTGGACTAAGTAACTAATATTTTAAATATTAGTACTGCTATTTTGGAAAATAGAGAAATTAATTATATTATTTCTAATTTTTAGATTTGGGTATTTTATTGAAAATAATTTGTGAAAATAATGAACACATGGTATTTTCTATATATAATTAGTGTTGGATTTACATTGGGTTTCAATTACTATATTTATTCCAAATTTTATGTGAAATTATCATAATGCCCTTAACCCTAATTTTCAAAATGAAACCCTAAAACCCTAACCCGACCCGTTTCCCCCCAAGACCCAGCCAAGCACCCACAATGTACCCTCACCAGCAGCAGTAGCACGCGCTGCTTTCCTTTCTTCTTGAACAAAAGAGAAAAAACGGCAGAGGGAAGGGGAAGAAGGGAGATGTCCGCCGGCGCCACTGAGTCTCGCCACCACCGCCGATGCCTTCGAGTGAGACACCGAGCTACTGCACGCGGGGAAGCATCCTGCCAACGCATCCTGCCCAGTTGAGGTCGCCGCCATTGTTCGCGGGCTGACTCCATCACAAATCGGGGGTGAGGTGATAGGGGAAGAGACTAACGGGAAGGCCTTGCGAGGAGGGTTCACGCCGTGCCGCCGCCGGTGCTAGGGTCTGACACCACCTGTCACCGTCGCGAGCTTCCTTGCCGTTGCCACAGAAGCTGCCTTTGCCGGTGCCGTTGGAGGCGCGAACGGAAGAACGCCATTGAGAGGGGAAACGTGAACTGCGAGCCACAGGTTGAGGAGAAGCTCCACCCTCGTTGCCGCTAGAGGAGTTCCATGCGTCGCCGCCGAGGGTTGCTGCGGGTGGGGAGAAGACGTCGCCGCCTCACGCCACTGCCACCATCTGAGCTCGCTGCTGTTGATGATGGTAAGTCCAAACCGCCGCCGGTAAAGGGATTCAGGCCGCCGCAGGTGTTGCTACCGGAGGAGGGAGCTGTATCTCAATGATTCCGGCCGCCGGGAGAAGTTCTGTGACCTCTGGGAGCACTGCCGGAGCTCCGGACTCAGATTCTGCCACTTGAGACCCTGCTGCCATCGCCGAAAAAGTTGCCAGTAAGGGTTTTATTTGAAGTTTCTGCCTTTTTGGATTTCGAAAAGGTTTTAATGTTACGCGATTTTCTATAGTTGATCCACCGGGGCTTTTGGCCGCCGCCGGAGCTGTTGCCGGGGCCGGTTCGAAATTGCAGCTGCTTCGTGTTGTCATTCCGGCAAGAAATTATGTTTCGAAAAGCCTCGCGTTAGTTTTCGGTTGTGTTTGGTTAATAAATGAGTTTTGGTAACGTGGGGTCGAGTCCTGATTATTATATGTTGCGATTAGTGTTGCTAGGGTTATTGCGAATGTGGCTTGAAGATGAGGTTACGGTTGTTGTTGATTTCGGGTTGAGGCGGAAAGGGCTTCGTGAGATGTTTGGGTTATGGATTTGCGTTTTGAGGTAGGGGCGCTTTCCAAAAACTATGTTTTATGTATTGGAATTATTATATATGGATATTGATGTGAGATATTGTGTATTTGGTGATTGTATCTGCCTTATGTATTATTTGACTGACTCGAATGATTATGGATGTTGGTTTGGCTGAATTGTGGTGTGGATTTGTAAAATGAAATGCTTTTGGAGTTGATTCTTTTGAAGCTTTGATATCTGAGTTTAATCCGCTGAGGATTGATTTGAATTGAGTTAATTATTTTGATGATATGAAAAGTTGAATGCACTTTTGAATTCAGCCTGGTTTACTTTAAATGACTTGGTCTTATACAAATGATTTGTTATTGAGCTGTTTCTTTAAAATTTTGGAAACGAGTTAAATCGGTTGATATTGAGTTGATTTTGAAATGGTTTCCTTGAGATATGCCACTGAGGCGACTGTTGGATTTAGCTTGTTTTTGAATTGATTTCTGGTTTTGAGCTGTTGAAAAAGAATGAGAAACGGTTTAGTTGGGACCCGAACCGGGTGGCAAAAGTCCAAGTTTTAGGGGAGGTGCTGCCGAAATTTCTACAAAATCCTAGTCTTTTTTTAAAAGTTATTTAAAAAGGGTTGGATTTGAGAAGTTGTATTATTTGAGTTATTAAGAGAATATTTATGTTTTCAAGCTTAATTTATTTAGTGAACTTTATGCCTTGAGTTCGACTTATTTAGAAATGAACTATTTTTACCGTTTGAATTACTGAAGGAAAGAATGATGCTCTAATATTGATTTCAATATAAAAAGGAGCTTTTAGTGATTTCAAAGGAATCTAGACTTTTGATTGAGTAATTAAGTTTGAGGCATTTTGGAAGAGTTAGAAAAATGGGTTCCAAAAAGAAACCTGAAAGTGGTTTGATTCAAATGAACCGGTTCCATTTCAAACGAGTTAATTTTTGGACCGGGTTGGAACTTGTGATTTTGTATGGTTCGGTTTCATAATAAATTCAGCTTTATTTACTTGAGCCAAGAATTTATGATTTTAAGAGTTTCAATAAATCTTAAAGAATTGTATAGATTGACCTTCCCTAAAGACTTGGGACTCTGCCGAGAAACTTTTGTTATAAAATTCCATTGTTGGATGGATGATTTTAAATACTTTGAAATAAATCCTTAACTTGCCAGGGTTTTGGAAGTTTTGGAAAGAGAATGCCAAGAGTGGCTTTGTTTTAAAAAAAGAACTCACTTGAGTAAATTTGGCTTATGAGCCTGGGATGATTTGAGAAATGAGATCTTTAAAGCCAAGGTTGAAAAGAGTTGAAATTTGATTTCAAAGTGAAATGGCTTGAGAAAAGTGAGTTATGGCTTAAATGCCGGTTTTATGAACTTGATGATGTTGAATGGTGGAATTACTGTTTTGTTATGGGCCGGAATGGCTGTGTATGATTATAAATATTGGCTGGTTCTGGATTGAACCGTAAGACGGAATGGCTGTGTGTGATATTGATTTATGGCTGATTGCCGAATGAGTTGTGGGCTGTATGGCTGATTATGAATTATGAATTTAAGCCGCAGGGCTGTATTTGTTAATAAATTGGCTGGTTCTGGATTGAATCGTGAGCCGGATGGCTAAGATGGATGGTGATCCATGGTTGAGTACAAATGCATGTATGCAATTGAATGAATTGTGAATTTAAGCCGGATGGCTGAGATGAATGTTGTATGCAAGCATGCTTGTGTTTTCTCTCTGGTTGTAAGGGTGACAGGGCACCGATACCCTCTAATGGCGACAGGGCGCAGATACTCTCTAATGGCGACAGGGCGCAGATACTCTCTAATGGCGACAGGGCGCAGATACTCTCTAATGATAATAATGCGCAACAGAGAGACTGTGCCCGGGTCAGCTACCGGACACGTCGGGTTGGTTTGGTAACCGACAGATGATATCATCAGCCACTAGGGACAGGCATGCATCATATGCATCTATGTGACATTGTTTGGGTGTGCATATTGTACTTGGTTTGCCTATGTGATTACTTGAGATTACCTGCTAATTGTTCTACTTGCTGTAACTGTTTGTTTGTGCTTAAACTCCCTATCTGTGTTTGCAACTGGGACTCTGTTGGATCGTGGTGATTTGGTTGATGGTTGGATTGTTTGGGCCTAGGGCCATGGTTGAAATGATATGGACCAATGGTTGGTTTTGGTTTTGTGTTTCTGATTTGGAAAAGTATGAAAGGCTATTTTGGTTCAGCATAGATAAACTGTTTTGAAAGGCTTTTTGAGTTTTTGAGAATCGAACGGTTCCTCTTTTATAAAGGATTTTTGTCTTTACTTCTATTGTAAACCGTTGTTTTTGAAAGGAGGCATAAGGCGGTTATTAATCACTGGTACGGTTTATCTTCATGTATCCTATTACAGTGATTCCCAAAAACCCTTTACTGAGAACCCTTTCGAGGATGATGTTCTCACCCCCCTACATTTTTCCCCTTTCAGAATATGGGCGCAGAAGTTACGAAGAGCTTATTTAATTATTGTGATGCTCTGTATTATTTTAGTTATGGTTTATTGTACCCTCGCCTTTATCTTGAGATATTTTGTAAGAGGGATAGAAATTGTATTAGTTCATGCTTGTAATATTATATATATATATATATATATATATATATATATATATATATATATATATATATATATATATAATATGGATGTACTCATTATGAGTTTCTGTAAGTTGTATGGTATGTATGGATGTACATTGTATAGCAAAAGTATTTTTGGGAACGGTATCGCGGTTTAATGTTTTAAACAGGCTCATATAATTAGTATTAAATAGTATAAGTGTCGTCGTAATGTCCGAGCTATCAGAGTTGCGCAGCCGGAAGCGTGAGCTTTGATAGTTAGGGTGTTACATTATGGTATCAGAGCAGTCCTTCCTGTAGAGCCTAAGGAATGGACCGACTATGCTTCAGTTGCATACTCTGAGCGTTTTTCATGTATTAGGTCTTGTGAAATGACGAGAATTAGAGCTTTATGCACATGACGGTCTATTGATTAACGCTGTTAGTCTTGCATTGCATAATTCCTGATATTAAGTTTGGCCGACTTAATACTAGTGAATTATGTATATGAGAGCACTAATGGGTTATCATAGATGATATACGAGTTTTGAATAAAGCGAATCGCGGGTTTGGGAGCGTTGGAAACTTTTTCTCGAGGCTACTCAGTTGTGCGTCTTGAATGTTGTTCGAGTTGACCTGTTCTTTCGTATCCTAATTTAAAGTTCTTGTTTGCTAATCCTTTAGAAAGGTGGTTTGATTTTCAACTCTATCCCTCCATTCATATGCATTCTTGTTTGATGTTAAGTGCGTATGCTTGTTTGAGATCCTTGTTGTATCTATCTTTCTCTGTTTGAGTTTTTCTTGATTCACGTGTTCTTTGATACAGCTTTGAACTTGTCTTAATGTGCTATGCTTTTTGACTCCGGTTTCCGAGTCCATTCTCAGAGAACTTGTTGTTTCAGTTTTCCTCCTATTTGACAATGATTACAACCAATTTTGAGATTTTTATAAAAATTGCTTTTGACTAGATATACACTTATTTATATGTGGAACTTTGAAGATTTCTTATACAATTTAACAACTATTTATTTCTGATACCTCGTCTGTACTTTTACTTGTTTACGGAACTGCATTTACTTTAAAATTACAATTTGACTTTCTAGTAATTTTACTATAGTTCCAATGCATATCTTCATTTGATTATATATCTGGATATTTTTCAAAATTTTAAAAAGAAAGGATTTACCAATTTTGTCTCGGTTGAGTTTCGTTTGATAAGCTTTACTTAACTTGTTTTGAATTGAGTTTGATTTAGCATGCTATATGGTTTATGCCATTGTTGTTCTTTTGAAAGTGCTGGACTCATAGCTTTCTTCCTATGAACGGACTAAATTCTCTATTAAACCTTCCGTCTCTATGAATGTCATACTTGACCTTATTTTTAACTAATCTTTACAATTTGTGAACATAACCATTGATCTTGGTTTTTCCAATATTGTGAATCTCATTCTTATGTGAGTTAGTTTGATTCGTTTCAAAATAGTGCATCGTTTATCCTCTCATTGTCCTTACAAGAGTTTTTAGTCAAAGATTTATCCTTGAGAAGTTACTAATGATTGCGTTGTCTTTTCCTATGATTTTTGTATTCTTTTGAATCAATTGAAAGCTGGTTTGATGTCTCACGCTTAGTGAATCTTGTTTGGACTACTTTGATTTAAGATCTTTTTTTTGTATGGCTTGACTCCTTTTTAAGTACATTCTAATCTCCTTGAATATCCTTCTGAGATGGTGATTTCAAGAACACTTTGGAGTCTTGTTTTGAACTTTTAAAGAAATTTTGAATTCTCTTTGAAGAAATTCTAAACGGAATTTATTTTTTGTTTCTTGATTGAGATTGAAACCATTGTTCAATTTTTGATAAAATTATTTTAAAGTTGACATGCGCTATTTTAAATGAGGTTTTGAAAAGTTTCCTTGTTTAATGGAAACCTGTTCATTTGTAACGCACCGCTTGTTTTCTTACCAGATTGTAAGCAAAAATTTTACCTCGAAATTTCTTTTCTAAAGAGAGTTTAACTTCCTCTTTTGTCCTCGCTATAAATGTTATACACGCTTGTTTGAATATGGGTTTTGGAAATTTTTGAACAAGCATTTGATTTCTCTTCCGAGTTTTATGATTGCTTTTGGTTAAGTTGTGCACCTAATTATCTTTCTAACATATTTGAGGAAATATTTTAGCCTTTAGCCAAACTTTTGTGCACCTTGTTTTTAAATTCTGCATGATCTGTTTCAACATAAGATTGTATTACAGCAAAGCCACGTTATTGCTTTTGTTATTCTCTTGGAGAATGTTTGTCACTTAACTTTTTTTCTAAATTGCGAAGTGATTTTTCCGCAAGTTTTCGATCCTTTTGTGAACAATGTATTTGGAAGTATTTTTAATCATGCTCTTAAGTTCTGTGAGCTTTGCCTTGGGTTTGAGATATTCTCTTCTGTAAACCTCATACTTCTTCGACTCAACTTGAATTTGTTTCAAACCAATGCGCTGATTTTCTTCCTATGGATCCTATTGAATTTCTTTGATCCAGGTGTCATCTTTGAGGTTGTCAATTGATTTATTTCTAGCAAAATTCATTTGCTTGATCATCCTTGTTGTCTGGAATTGGATACACTGTCTTGAATCTATGAGTATTATCCTTGACAATTGCCTCTTCTTTCTAAATCTTGTATCCTTTTGAGTAGACTCGAGAATTGTTTTGATATCACGTGTGACTTATAGACATAGTAGCGCGATGCGTTAGTTCCTTAAGACGTGATATGTGTATACGGAAACTGGAGCGGTAGGTGTGCAACGTTATGAGTTGTGGGTGTTTTGTTTCTAGCGAACGGGTTTGCGGTTGTTAGGATTATGATGGGCTATGAGGTTGTAAGATGATTGGTGGAGTTGAGAAATTGAAGTTCTGAAGTGGGAACGAGATTTGTCAGCGAACGTTATGCCGCTGTTTAAATACCAACATGCCTTGCAGCCTTTTACCACACTAATTACCGCTTTACTTTGTGAACGCCTATCTTGATTTGCACGCTTTTTTGACACCTCAAGTTTTTGTAAAGTCTTGAGATTATGTGACCTTGTGCATTGAGCCTATCTTGTAACGTTTGCCTTGCAATCACACTCCTACCTTTGTATCTTTATGCATACGACCACCCAAGTATTTGAAAATCGTATATATGTTTATATTTTGAAATATCCTTGCTTCTTCTTTAAATGTGTTCAAGGGTGAATTGTTATGAAATTTCTTTCATTTCGTATCAATTTTCGAGGGCGAAAATTTTTATAAGGTGGGTAGAATGTAAGACCCAAAACCTTTGAAAAGTCTTATTATGATCAAGTCTCAAATCATATGGTTGTCTAAAGCCTTAATTTCAGAAATTATTTTATCAAAGATAATTAAGGCAAGTTTTGATTTACCGAATTTGAGATGAGTTATGATTATTATCCAATTTTATAATTATTGGATTATTTTCTATATTTAAATTATAAATTTAGCAGTTGTGAAATAATAAGAATTTTATATGTTTTGGACTAAGTAACTAATATTTTAAATAGTAGTACTGCTATTTTGGAAAATAGAGAAATTAATTATATTATTTCTAATTTTTAGATTTGGGCATTTTATTGAAAATAATTTGTGAAAATGATGAACAAATGGTATTTTCTATATATAATTAGTGTTGGATTTACATTGGGTTTCAATTACTATATTATCCCAATTTTATGTGAAATTACCATAATGCCCTTAACCCTAATTTTCAAAATGAAACCCTAAAACCCTAACCCGACCCGTTTCCCCCCAAGACCCAGCCAAGCACCCACAATATACCCTCACCAACAGCAGTAGCACGCGTTGCTTTCCTTTCTTCTTGAACAAAAGAGAAGAAACGGCAAAGGGAAGGGGAAGAAGGGAGATGTCCGCCAGCGCCACTGAGTATTGCCACCACCGCCGATGCCTTCGAGTGAGCCACCGAGCTGCTGCATGCGGGGAAGCGTCTTGCCAACGCATCCTGCCCAGTTGAGGTCGCCGCCATTGTTCGCGGGCCGACTCTGTCACAAATCGGGGCTGAGGCGAGAGGGGAAGAGACTGACGGGAAGGCCTTGCGAGGAGGGTTCACGCCGTGCCGCCGCCGGTGCTAGGGTCTGACACCACCTGTCACCGTCGCGAGCTTCCTTGCCGTTGCCACAGAAGCTGCCTTTGCCGGTGCCGTTGGAGGCGCGAACAGAAGAACGCCGTTGAGAGGGGAAACGTGAACTGCGAGCCACAGGTTGAGGAGAAGCTCCACCCACGTTGCCGCTAGAGGAGATCCATGCGTCGCCGCCGAGGGTTGCTGCGGGTGGGGAGAAGACGTCGCCGCCTCACGCCACTACCACCATCTGAGTTCGCTGCTGCTGATGATGGTAATTCCAAACCGCCGCCGGTAAAGGGATTCAGGCCGCCGCAGGTGTTGCTGCCGGAGGAGGGAGCTGTATCTCCATGATTCCGGCCGCCGGGAGAAGTTCTGGGACATCTGGGAGCACTGCCGGAGCTCCGGAGTCAGCTTCTGCCACTTGAGACCCTGCTGCCGTCGCCGAAAAAGTTGCCGGTAAGGGTTTTATTTGAAGTTTCTGCCTTTTTGGATTTCGAAAAGGTTTTAATGTTACGCGATTTTCTATAGTTGATCTACCGGGGCTTTTGGCCGCCGCCGGAGCTGTTGCCAGGGCCGGTTCGAAATCGCAGCTGCTTCGCGTTGTCATTCTGGTAAGAAATTATGTTTCGAAACGCCTCGCGTTAGTTTTTGGTTGTGTTTGGTTAATAAATGAGTTTTGGTAACGTGGGGTCGAGTCCTGATTATTATATGTTGCGATTAGTGTTGCTATGGTTATTGCGAATGTGGCTTGAAGATGAGGTTGCGGTTGTTGTTGATTTCGGGTTGAGGCGGAAAGGGCTTCGTGAGACGTTTGGGTTATGGATTTGCGTTTTGAGGTAGGGGCGCTTTCCAAAAACTATGTTTTATGTATTGGAATTATTATATATGGATACTGATGTGAGATATTGTGTATTTGGTGATTGTATCTGCCTTATGTATTATTTGACTGACTCAAATGATTATCGATGTTGGTTTGGCTGAATTGTGGTGTGGATTTGTAAAATGAAATGCTTTTGGAGTTGATTCTTTTGAAGCTTTGATATCTGAGTTTAATCCGCCGAGGATTGATTTGAATTGAGTTAATTATTTTGATGATATGAAAAGTTGAATGCACTTTTGAATTCAGCCTGGTTTACTTTAAATGACTTGGTCTTAGACAAATGATTTGTTATTGAGTCGTTTCTTTAAAATTTTGGAAACGAGTTAAATCGGTTGATATTGAGTTGATTTTGAAATGGTTTCCTTGAGATATGCCACTGAGGCGACTGTTGGATTTAGCTTGTTTTTGAATTGATTTCTGGTTTTGAGCTGTTGAAAAAGAATGAGAAACGGTTTAGTTGGGACCCGAACTGGGTGGCAAAAGTCCAAGTTTTAGGGGAGGTGCTGCCAAAATTTCTACAAAATCCTAGTCTTGTTTGAAAAGTTATTTAAAAAGGGTTGAATTGGAGAAGTTGTATTATTTGAGTTATTAAGAGAATATTTATGTTTTCAAGCTTAATTTATTTAGTGAACTTTATGCCTTGAGTTCGACTTATTTAGAAATGAACTATTTTTACCGTTTGAATTACTGAAGGAAAGAATGATGCTCTAATATTGATTTCAATATAAAAAGGAGCTTTTAGTGATTTCAAAGGAATCTAGACTTTTGATTGAGTAATGAAGTTTGAGGCATTTTGGAAGAGTTAGAAAAATGGGTTCCAAAAAGAAACCTGAAAGTGGTTTGATTCAAATGAACCGGTTCCATTTCAAACGAGTTAATTTTTGGACCGGGTTGGAACTTGTGATTTTGTATGGTTCGGTTTCATAATAAATTCAGCTTTATTTACTTGAGCCGAGAATCTATGATTTTAAGAGTTTCAATAAATCTTAAAGAATTGTATAGATTGACCTTCCCTAAAGACTTGGGACTCTGCCGAGAAACTTTTGTTATAAAATTCCATTGTTGGATGGATGATTTTAAATACTTTGAAATAAATCCTTAACTTGCCATGGTTTTGGAAGTTTTGGAAAGAGAATGCCAAGAGTGGCTTTGTTTTAAGAAAAGAACTCACTTGAGTAAATTTGGCTTATGAGCCTGGGATGATTTGAGAAATGAGATCTTTAAAGCCAAGGTTGAAAAGAGTTGAAATTTGATTTCAAAGTGAAATGGCTTGAGAAAAGTGAGTTATGGCTTAAATGCTGGTTTTATGAACTTGATGATGTTGAATGGTGGAATTACTGTTTTGTTATGAGCCAGAATGGCTGAGTATGATTATGAATATTGGCTGGTTCTGGATTGAACCGTGAGCCGGAATGGCTATGTGTGATATTGATTTATGGCTGATTGCCGAATGAGTTGTGGGCTGTATGGCTGATTATGAATTATGAATTTAAGCCGAAGGGCTGTATTTGTTAATAAATTGGCTGGTTCTGGATTGAACCGTGAGCCGGATGGCTGAGATGGATGGTGATCCTTGGTTGAGTACAAATGCATGTATGCAATTGAATGAATTGTGAATTTAAACCGGATGGCTGAGATGAATGTTGTATGCAAGCATGCTTGTGTTTTCTCTCTGGTTGTAAGGGTGATAGGGCACCGATACCCTCTAATGGCGACAGGGCGCAGATACCCTCTAATGGCGACAGGGCGCAGATACCCTCTAATGATAATAATGTGCAACAGAGAGACTGTGCCCGGGTTAGCTACCGGACACGTCAGGTTGGCTTGGTAACCGACAGATGATATCATCAGCCACTAGGGACAGGCATGCATCATATGCATCTATGTGACATTGTTTGGGTGTGCATATTGTACTCGGTTTGCCTATGTGATTACTTGAGATTACCTGCTAATTGTTCTACTTGCTGTAACTGTTTGTTTGTGCTTAAACTCCCTATCTGTGTTTGCAACTGGGACTCTGTTGGATCGTGGTGATTTGGTTGATGGTTGGATTGTTTGGGCCTAGGGCCATGGTTGAAATGATATGGACCAATGGTTGGTTTCGGTTTTGTGTTTCTGATTTGGAAAAGTATGAAAGGCTATTTTGGTTCAGCATAGATAAACTGTTTTGAAAGGCTTTTTAAGTTTTTGAGAATCGAACGGTTCCTCTTTTAGAAAGGATTTTTGTCTTTACTTCTATTGTAAACCGTTGTTTTTGAAAGGAGGCATAAGACGGTTATTAATCACTGGTACGGTTTATCTTCATGTATCCTATTACAGCAATTCCCAAAAACCCTCTACTGAGAACCCTTTCGAGGTTGATGTTCTCACCCCCTACATTTTTCCCCTTTCAGGATATGGGCGCAGAAGTTACGAAGAGCTTATTTAATTATTGTGATGCTCTGTATTATTTTAGTTATGGTTTATTGTACCCTCGCCTTTATCTTGAGATATTTTGTAAGAGAGATAGAAATTGTATTAGTTCATGCTTGTAATATTATATATATACAGATGTACTCTTTATGAGTTTCTGTAAGTTGTATGGTATGTATGGATATACATTGTATAGCAAAAGTATTTTTGGGAGCGGTATCGCGGTTTAAAGTTTTAAACAGGCTCATATAATTAGTATTAAATAGTATAAGTGTCGTCGTAATGTCCGAGCTATCAGAGTTGCGCAGCCGGAAGCGTGACCTTTGATAGTTAGGATGTTACAAATGGTAGAAATTACCAATCCTTTTGTACTTTGGCTGAACCTCAATAACCTTCTGATTTCTCCCTGCAATTTTTAGAGTTCTACGCAGGAGTTTTGATATGTCCAATAGTATTTTAACTTTTAGCAACATCTCTTCCTTCCCTTTGAAATTAAACAAACCAGCTTACAGGTCCCTTTCCATCGCCTCTCTGACTCTCCTACCTAGTCCCTTGGTTTTGCATTGCTCTGGTAATATGCAGAGTTGCATTGGAGTCCAAACAGACTCGATGAATGTATCACACAAATTAGGATTCCCTACAAAATTCTAACAGAGCAGATGACTAAACTTCAGAGCTGGGGCACCGTAGCTTTTTCGTTTTTCTCTTAAAATTCTAAAGTGATAGCTCAAATAGCACAGTCTCTCTATACTTACCTAGAGGTCGCGGGTTCGAGTCTTCATATCTTTGGTAAAAACAAATAAAAAGATACATTTATGGTTTAATTTAGGCCATTTTTAAAATGTTCACTCTTTTTTTATGCTAGAGTTAAATAATATACACTTTATTTTATTTGATTAATTTTTTTTTAATAATAATTGTTTATACAAAACAGTAATTATTTTATTATTTAAAACAAGAAATAATAATATAAAATATATAATTATTATTGTAATATTTTTTATTTATTTTCAATATTTTAACTTGTTACAAAAATATTTAATTCAAAATTTTTTATATACTTTATGATTAATGAAAACATTAAAAATAATTAAAATTTATTACATGGATGGTAATATTTATTTTATATTATTGTTAAATTTATTATAGTAGTAAAAAACTAAAAATAATAATATAAAATATATTACACTTATATAACTATGGTTTATTATTGACAAAAACAAACCAAACATCAAAACACACCCCACCACCTAAGTACCCTGTTAACCTGTTTGCATTGGATCGGCTCACAAGAATACACCTACATGGCTATACCTAAAGCCACATCCAACAGGCTCTGACATCCACGAACAAGCTTGCAGCCTCTACAAAAACAAGTATCCAGGTGTTAATGCCTCATTCATTTAAAAGAAATATCTTTACCTCATATCTGTACCGTATAATTGGCCAATTATTTAACATAACTTTGATTATATTACATCTTTGTCCTTCAAATTAAACTGTTATCGTGTCCTATTTATATAAAATTTTTTGTTCAATCCTAATTACCCAATAAAAAACAATTTTGCTAGCACTCTCAGGAGCACATTTTTGCTCTAATGTTCAAGACCACAATTTTTTTTTTTAAATTTCAACAAACATACATCACCCATCCAAAATTTGAAATTTTGAACTTTTGATTTTTCCCATTGCATACCAATTAACATCTTAAAAGATCTCTTAGAATTAAAAAACGTCTTTTAAAAGAAGAGTGATAAGGGCAGCAGAATTTGTGATGTTTAGCCATTAATTAGCCATGATTAATATTTTCAATAGTATGAGATGATATTTAATAGTGTAGGATTAATAATTTTTCTTTTGATGATTAAGTGTTAGCCAAATTTCAACAAAAGTGCTGGCCTCCTAGACTTTCACTTAAAGAAAATTCAACATGAGCCAAATCTATTAACACATTACACATGAAACAAAAATAATTTTGGATAATACACATCTAAACATGAAGGACCATGTCATAGCTCGCACAGATGGATTTCATGAACACATCAAAAGGATAATCTATGATATTAATGATTCTGGTAATGCGAGTTCTTGGATTAGCGCCACCTAATCCGATTATTGTCCTCCTACTATCATTGGGAGCCCCCTGTCTAATGTAAGATACCTCTTTAAGCAAAATTAGTTCTTTACCAACAAACAATTCAGGACGGTCTAGGACTCCAATTCCATGACCACTCATTGCACGATGCCATGAGTACGTACCATATCCAAGACTATAAATGGAAACAAAATAGAGTTGTCCATTTATTTTAGGATTTTGTGAGTGCTACTACTGGCCTTTTGGGGAATTATAATGTAGCCAAACTCATTAATCTCTATGGAATATCGCACAATATAATGCGGCTTGGTAGCAAGATGATTATTCCAATTCAACCTATATATGATACCATTCATGGCAACATATTTAGGATAACCTGCACATAAGGTGGTGACACGGAACATATCTATCCCAATGACCATTAACTGATGAATAGGTTGCATACTAAGACTGTGTATCTAAAAACTTAATCTTGTATATATTGACCAACATATAATTGAAGGCAGAGATATTTGAAAAATCAATAGTGAAATCAGGAATGCGTCTTACCTGACCACACAAGGTTCCAAACAATATAATCCCATTATCAGAACTGATCACTTCCAAGCGGTCCTCATTATTCCTCAGAAAAGAAATTCTCAAATCTTCTCTGTTCCCAGTTTGAGGATTGATCTTGAAAACCTAGCTTGCACCTAAAGCTAGATTATCTCCACCAATCTCAGCATAAATACA
This sequence comes from Arachis hypogaea, assembly GCF_003086295.3. Lineage (NCBI taxonomy): Eukaryota > Viridiplantae > Streptophyta > Magnoliopsida > Fabales > Fabaceae > Arachis > Arachis hypogaea. The sequence goes on from NC_092037.1 coordinate 58,187,624, forward strand.
AGTACATCTCCTCTTTAGAACAAACTCTTCCAAAACTTGCAAAGAGTTCGGCTCTGCCCGACCGTTTTAGAATCTTGTCTAGTGAAGATATCGAAAATGATATCATTTGGAATAACATGCAGGACTGGGGAAAGAAATGTATCGAGATGGTTTAATAAGTATTCAGCACTTTTTCTAGGTTATCCGATATGGTGTTAAAGAGTGGAACATTTGAAGACAAAGTAAACTTAACACAAAAGGCAACCATTTGGTTTGAATGCACTACAATGCTTGATGACCATCTGCTTTTAAAAAATAAAATAAAATAAAATAGGCCCCAAGTTCCCAACAGTATGTTTTTGCTTCCCAATTCTGCCTTGAATTAAAATATGATATGACCAGTTGACCACCATCAATTGTGAAGTGACCGTGACCGTAGGCTTAACTCTGCAAAAGTTACAATACAAAGTAACCCCCAAGTGTGTTCATACTAAATATATTTTGTCTTTATAAATTATGCAACTTTTGTTAAGAACTTCTTAAATTTAAGTTTGTTCATTTGAAAAGAAAAACAAAATCATGTTATCGTAAGTTTTTGTTAACTACAATTTGAAATTTATATTTATAAAGTATTATTATAATTTTGTATTGATCTTTTCTATTTGCAAAGTCTCATCTTTCTTATTGAATATGAAACAAATTGTTCAACTAAGAAATAACTTACGATAAAATAAATTTGTTATGGGTCGTATAAACCAAATTCAGGGTTTGTTCAACACTATAAAATTTTGTGTGTGGTATAAATCCAATTTGTATGGTTCTTTCGATAGTAACCATAAATTGTAAGTATTTAAAAAATAGGTAATTTTTGTTGGATATTAAATTAATGTGAATGAGTAGCAAAGATGTAACACAGAGACTTGTATTAGTATGTGCTGCACACTGCACACTGCACACCATATGTTTTAAATTCGGATTCAATTAGTATGCTGAATGTATACTGATGGGAGATATATATTAATTAATACTTCAAGCAAATTCTCATTCATTAATCTTTTTGTCTATAATGTCAAAACAATGGTAGATTTAATTGTTTAAAATCTGTATCACTTAATATATTTATGGAAAAGTCCACCAGTACTTTTATTAAAATTTAGCTAATATTTAACTATAAAAAAATAATTTTATATTATTGGAAAAAATTTCACTCTATTAAAAATGTCAATAATGATTAATTAATAGGTACAAATTACAAAATTTGCTGGCCCCTAGCGCTCCTCTTTATTTATTTCAAAGAAATACTAGGGCCAACAAATTTTGTGATTTATAAACATCAATTAATCATTAATAATATTTAGAAACGTATATAGAACTAAGAATAATCAACCAAATTTTTAAACAACTCTATTTAATAATTAATTTTAAATTTTTTAAATTTAAATTTGAATAATTAAAAGATGATTAAATAAATTATAATTAAAAACGGTAGAACCCTTCTTTTTCTCTCTCATTTCCATAGCTGCGCACAGAAACCCTTCCCCTTCCCCTTCTTTCCCTCTCCACCTCCCATGGCCGCGTCGTCCATATTCCTCTCCAATTGGCACAACTACCGCGACACCCAGAACTGCGCCGTTAGGCGACTGATGTGAGAATTATAGTTAGTCTAGAATTTTCTCAATAGAAAAAGAACTTCGTTGTAAGCATAGTTCCAAACCAACTAATAATTTTCCATCAAAATTTAATTTTTGTTTGTCACAAGTACAAACCCCAATAAAAAAACTGAAGTATTTAAACCTCGGGTCGTCTCACAAGGATTTGCAATGAAGTGCTCAATTATTGGCTATGAAAGAACAATGGGGTTTGATTTGGTGATTGACAAGAAAAGTAAATAACAAGAAAGTTAATAACAATTAACTAATAAAAGAAAGGAAAATAACTCTTGGCTAAGGCATGGAAATTGAGATCATCATCCTTATCTATAAATCATATATTGACAATTATAAGGGACCAACCATCAAGTCTACTCCTATGCTTGAAGTATGTCAAATAGGCTTGATCAACATCAACCCATAAGTCTTAACCTAGTTACTAATTGACTTAGTAGTAGGCTAGTATTAATGAGTATCAAATTAACCACTAAGGGTGTGTGTAGTTGGAGGAATTATAGAACATTCACAGAAATTTTAAGATGAGAATATGAAATTCCTATGTGTGGTTCAAAGTTAAAAAAACATTCCAAGGTAACTTTTATTCCTTGGAATTGAATTACCACTAATTCAATTCCCATCTCTCTCCTAGTTATCTTTTATTCCGATGGGAATGAAATGTAAATAATGAAACAAAAAGACTAAATTACCCTTATTATTTAATACTAAGTTTCACCTTCTTGTTCATTTTTCTTCGAAGAATGAAACCCTAGCAGATTGGTTTTTTCCCCAAATCAGTGAGCTTCACCAACGCCACCACCACCACCAGAGCCGGCACCGGCGCCGCCGTTACTCTAAATAGAAGATTCGTCTCCTTATCTTCTCCGATTCATGTTCGCACTGCTTTTCTCTGTGAATTTTTTCGAATCTCATATTAAGGTTTGAGTTTTTTCCCAAATCAGTGGAGGCTTCACCAACGTCACCACCAGCGAAGCTACGTCGGCGCCACCTTACCCTAAACAGAAGACTGGTTTTTTTATCTTCTTCGAGTTCATGTTCACATTGCTTCTCTCTGCGAATTCTCTTTGAATCTCTCATTAAGGTTTGGATTCTTTTTATGCTTTCTACATCATATTACACTAATTTCTTGAAATAGACTGTTAATTTGATTAGTTATTTTTTATTTTGCTTGATTTCTTATACGCTCTCTGTGATTATGTTGTATGCAAATAACATGTTTGATGATTTGCCTCAATAAAGAGTTTAAGCTTGTGACATATTTTTACATGTTTAATTTGTCTTGAATCTGACAAAAACATATTTTTACATGCTTAATCTTGTCTTAATTTAGCTTTCCGTGCTGTGTACTTCATGAGCCATGTTACAATACACTGCTAAACTTGCATTACTATTGCTCTTCTTTTTCCTATTGTCTTCATGAATTTTACATATTAGTAACAATGTAAAGTTGTTTTGGTGGCAATTTAATTTTCAGCTACTGAATTTGTGGGATTTAGTTTTCCAATTTTAAAATGTATTTTGGTGTGCATGTTCTGGTATATTTGTATGTTCTGATGTTATTTGTTACAGTTTCGTATGATAGTGCAAATTTGTTCAATTATTCAATCTGCATGTTTACAGATTTTGGCATATAACAAGAAGCCCTTTAAATTTTTCTTCGATGCTTCTTCAATTTATTTCTTCTATTTTACTTGTTTTTTGATATATTTTAGAATATTTAAAAATTGAATTAGCCAACTTACTTAGTGGAACAAGGATTTGTTGTAATTGTATTTGTTGAGAACTAATATTTTTTATACTGCTATTACTAAATTTGATATGTGATCATCGATTCTTTTCTTTCTTATTAACAGCAATTCAGGAGTGGAATGACTCTTGTATGATTTCTATGTGCAGTTAATGTTTTGATTTAAGTGATTTGAATAAAGTCTTGAATTAGATTGAAGGATAACTAGGTGAATGAACATTAGTGCATTACCATTAATGTGCATGTAAAATTCTCTAAACCACAATGAACTTCGATTTAGTTATTCTTGATTTGATAAATATGAATGTTAGTTTATATATAAAAAAAAATGAATTCGAAAAGGAAAAATGTAAATTTTGGTACTACAATTAATTTCAATGCATTAATCTTTTAGTTGATCAACTTTTAAAAAGAAAATGTAAGGTAATTCTCTTATAGTTATACTCTTTATTGAGTGAAGTCTTGAAAGGGTACAAGAATAAATAGATTAATCGACAAATTTGTTGTACAAATAACAAAATTAGGTACATTCTATTTTGTATTAACTGTATGACCCTGTCTTGTCATGTATATATAGATCAGTGTAAATTTATGTGAAGATTATATCAATAGTATTAATTCCTCTCTCTTTTATTCATTCTTTCCTTCTTACTCTTTCAAAATTATTGGTTCCACTCTTTCAAGTCTCAACCATAGATCCTACATTATTTTGATTCTTTATTCTTTGCCGTAACAAGGAGCCCTTTAAGTTTTTCTCCTCCAAATTGTCTGAGTTTTTTCTTTCTCCATTCTATTTTCCCTCTTTATAATTTTGTGTGCTTGCATACAATTTTCTTTTTCTTTTTGCACAACTTGTTTTTCATACTTTCTCTTTTTTTTTTGTTAGTCAATGAACTTAAATTGTTCAATTATTAAGCTGTTGTCTGAGGTTAGAGTTCGATGAAAAAATATTGAACAGGGGCATCTTTAATCATCAATCTATGTATTGGAGGGTTGGGAGGGTTCAGCTGCGGATTCTAGGATATTGCGAGATGCACTATTTTGCAATAGGTTTAGTGTTCTCCAAAATATTTTTATTGAGACTTTAGTATGTTACCAAAGTAACTATTTAATTTTTTATTAATTTTGTTTAATTTTATATGTCACACTAGGTCATTACTACTTATGTGATGCTAGATACATGAATTGTGAAGGATTTTTGGCACCTTATAGAAGACAAAAATATCATTTGAGTGAGTTTAATCCACATAATCAACCCAATACAACTCAAGAGTTTTTTTAATATGAAACACTCACAAGCTAGAAATGTCATTGAAAGGACATTTGGAGTATTGAAAGCAAGATGGAGAATTTTAAGGGGAAAATTATTTTATCCTATTAAGACTCAAGGAAGAATTATAACTGCTTGTTTCCTTTTGCATAATCATATTAGAAGAGTGATGGTTGTGAATCCTATTGATGAGATAGAAGATTAAAATATACTTGGAGTAGATGGTGAGACGATCCACCATATTGAGACGAGTGATGCTTGGGGTAGATGGAGAGATCAACTTGCACAAGAAATGTGAAACCAATGGAGGAGAAGACATCACGCTCGATAATTGTAATCATTTTTCTATGTGTGAGGCTGTCTGTCGTAATATTGATTTCATTTTGTTGATGTGTTTGTGTTCTTGTATAAGAGTTGTGCATGTATGCTTATTAGTACAAGTAATTTTTTACTTTTGAGACTTCTTTATAACTTTCATTTGGATAATAGTAATGCTTTTTTAGTAAATTTAATTGTGATAATGTTAATTTTAATTAAAGATATTTGTTATTAGGGGTATTTTAGTAAATTTAAAAAGATTAGAATCGATAATAATTTTAATTAAACAAATTTTTATTAAAGATATTTTAGTAAATTTTTTATTAAAAGTATTTTTGTAAATTCAAAATGTAAAAAAGTAATAATTTTAATTAAACATATTGTCATTAAGTGAAATTTTGAATCAATAATAATTTAACAAAAATATTTGATATTGGGATATTTTAGTAAATTTAAAAAAATTAGAATAAAAATTAATTTTAGTTAAACATATTTGATATTGGGGTATTTAAGTAAATTTAAAAAAATTAGAATCAATAATAATTTTTGTTAAACATATTTGATATTAGGAATATTTTAGTAATTTAAAAAAATTTAGAATCAATAATAATTTTAATTAAACATATTTGATATTAGGGGTATTTAAGTAAATTTTAAAAAATAGAATCAATAATAATTTTATTTTAACATATTTAATATTATGGGTATTTTAGTAAATTTAAAAAAATTAGAATCAATAAACAATTTAGCTAAAGATATTTGATATTAGGGGTATTTTAGTAAATTCTAAAATAAATTAGAATCAATAATAATTTTAGATAAACATATTTATTATTAGTGGTATTTTAGTAAATTTATTATTAGAGATATTTTGTAAATTAAAAAAATCAATGTAAAAAAATAATAATATTTAATTAGCTTTATATTTAATTTTTAGTCATTAATATTTTAATTTGAATGAGTAAGAGTAATTTTGACATATTACATAATATGACCAAGAAATTTAAACTCAACCAAACAAAAATTTATTCATTCCAAGAATTATTACATAACATTCCAAAACATTAAATTTTATAACCAAACATAGGTATTTTATATTCCAAGTAATCTTATTCTAGGCATTATATTCCTAGGAATGACATTCCTGATAATAAAATTTAATCTTTGAACCATACACACCGTAAGGGTTCTCAAATTACCAATTCAATTAGACTCAATGACTCAAGCTCACCCAATTTCCTTAGCCTAGGCTAAGAGTAAAAAACACTACTCTATAACTAGTGAAAACATTTTAACAAACACCTAGAGTGCAATAAAAGTAAACATCACGAATTGCAAGAATGAATGAAACCCATAACTAACACAAACAAGAAATCAACAATAGCAATTAAGATAAATATAAAAAGACATGAAAACATAAAATTTCATTAAAAAAAATAAAAATCCAACAAGGGTTCATGAAAGTAAAAATGGCAAAATAAGAAAATTAACGAGGAAAGCTAAGAATATTGAGACAATAGAACAATAAAATATAAAAATAGTTGAATTAAAAACAAAAATTAAAAGTTGGATTTAAGAAAATTTGACCTAAACTACCCTAAATTCTAGACTAAAACTATGACTATGACTGCTCCCCCCATTCCCTTACAATTCTTGGGTTCAAAAGTATCAAAAATGAGTTGGATTTGGGCCTCCTTGAGCTCAGAAATCGCCCCCAGTGTATTACCTTTAAGTTGGTCACGTGCTGCTTGTCACGCATATGCATGGGTCACGCGTACGCATCGCTGGACAGATTTTCTTTTCATGTGCACGCGTGGGCCATGTACATGCGTCACTGACAGATTACCAAAATATCATTTCATCATGAATTCTCTATTTTTGTATGCTTTTTCTTCATTTCTTCAACCCAATATTTGCCTTCTAAACCTAAAATCACTTAACAAACATATCAAGGCATATAATGGAATTAAAGTTAATTAAATTTAGAAATTTTAAGGCCTAAAAAGTATGTTTTCACTCTTAAGCACAAATTAGGAGAAATTCACAAAACAATGCTATTTCATTGAATAAATGTGAGATAAGTTGATAAAATCCCCTAAATTCAACACAAGATAAACTACAAAATTGGGGTTTATCAAACCTTCCCACACCTAAACTAAGCATGTCCTCATGCTAAACCAAGAAAGACAAGAAATGGGGTATGAACATTTATTTAATGCAAATAAACTATATGCACCTATTTACATGCATGCAACAAAATGCAAAATGATTCTACCTACTTGGTTAAAAGTAAATTAATCTCCAAGAACGTATATGAACAAGTAGGGCTAAGATAATATTATGATTTATGAATTCCACCAATTCAAATATCAAAATGAAGCATAAACAAACTTGCAAGAAGAAAGCTCGTGAAAGCAGGGAACACGGAATTGAGCATCGAACCCTCACCGGAAGTGTATCCGCTCTAATCGCTCAAGTGTATAGGGTTTATTCACTCAATCCTCCTCTAATCATGCTTTCCAAAATTTATTTTTCACCTAACAATCAACAATTATTCAATCCATATATATATATATATATATATATATATATATATATATATATATATATATATATATATATATATATATATATATATATATGGCTAAGTGAGTTTGAAATTTGCATCTTTGATTAGCCTAAACGCTAACCAAACACATATAACAACCTATACAATTCTAATACACCACCTAGCTACTCATGATTTCCACTTTTTTTTCACATACTCACGCATTCTCTTCAATTCACATTTCATATGCGTTGTTATTATTACTTTACTTTGGGGCATTTTTGTCCTATTTTTATTGTTTTTATTTTTCTATATATTTTTCTTTCTCTATTTTTTCTCTTTTTTTAATTATATATATTTTTTTCAAATTAAAATATATACGAGAGCATCAATACATATGGTTTAAACATTTAATGCATGAGTATATACCTAATTTTTAATATTTTCAATGAAAATACAAAAACACTCTTTTACCTCAACCAATGTTCGCAGGTTTCCCACACTTAAATGATACATGATGAGCGGATAATTTATACGCTTTTTGGCATTATTTTTAGGTAGTTTTTAGTAGGATCTAGCTACTTTTAGGGATGTTTTTATTAGTTTTTATGCAAAATTCATATTTTTGGACTTTACTATGAGTTTGTGTATTTTTTTGTGATTTCAGGTATTTTCTGGTAGAAATTGAGGGACATGAGCAAAAATTTGATAGGAGGCTGACAAAGGACTGCTGATGCTGTTGGATTCTGACCTCCCTGCACTCAAAATGAATTTTCTGGAGCTACAGAACTCCAAATGGCGCGCTCTCAATGACCTTGGAAAATAGACATCTAGAGCTTTCCATCAATATATGATAGTCCATACTTTGTTCGATTTTAGACGACGCAAACTGGCGTTCAACGCCAGTTCCATGCTGTATTCTGGAGTAAAACGCCAGAAACACATTACAAACCAGAGTTAAACGCCAAAAACACATTACAACTTGGTGTTTAACTCCAAGAGAAGCCTCTGCACGTGTAAAGCTCAAGCTTAGCCCAAGCACACACCAAAGTGGGCCCGGAAGTGGATTTCTGCATTTAGACGTATTTCTGTAAACCCTAGTAACTAGTATAGTATAAATAGGACATTTTACTATTGTATTAGACATCTTTGATCTCGGTTTTAACCAGTTGTTTATCTTAGGAGACTATTGATCACATTTTGGAGGCTAGCCTCTCAGCCATGCCTGGACCATCACTTATGTATTTTTAACGGTGGAGTTTCTACACACCATAGATTAAGGTGTGGAGCTCTGCTGTACCTCGAGTATTAATGCAATTACTACTATTTTCTATTCAATTCAGCTTATTCTTGTTCTAAGATACCATTCGTACTTCAACCTGACGGATGTGATGATCCGTGACACTCATCATCATCCATCCTTATGAACGCGTGCCTGACAACCACCTCCGTTCTACAAGCGAGAGCTAGAGTGTGTATCTCTTGGATTCCTGATGCACGACGCATGGTTGCCCTCGCCTGACAACCGAGCCTTCCATTCTGTGAGATCAGAGTCTTTGTGGTATAAGCTAGAATCCATTGGCAGCATTCTTGAGAATCCGGAAAGTCTAAACCTTGTCTGTGGTATTCTGAGTAGGATTCAAGGATTGAATGACTGTGACGAGTTTCAAACTTTGCTAGTGTTGGGCGTAGTGACAAATGCAAAAGAATCACTGGATTCTATTCCGACATGATCGAGAACCGACAGATGATTAGCCATGCTGTGAGAGAGCATTTGGACCATTTTCATCGAGAGGATGGGAAGTAGCCATTGACAACGGTGATGTCCTACATACAGCTTGCCATAGAAAGGAATAAGAGTGATTGGATGAAAGCAGTAGGAAAACAGAGATTCAGAAGGAACACAGCATCTCCATACACTGATCTGAAATTTCCACCAATGATTTACATAAGTATCTCTATCTTTATTTTATGCTTTATTTGTTATTATTTTCGAAAACCATTATAACCATTTGAATCCGCCTAACTGAGATTTACAAGATGACCATAGCTTGCTTCAAACCAACAATCTCCGTGGGATCGACCCTTACTCACGTAAGGTATTACTTGGACGACCCAGTGCACTTGCTGGTTAGTTGTGCGAAATTGTGACAAAGTGTGATTCACGTTTGAGAGCACCAAGTCTATTGGCGCCATTGTTGATAATCACAATTTTGTGCACCAAGTTTTTGGCGTCGTTGCCGAGGATTGTTCGAGTTTGGACAACTGACGGTTCATCTTGTTGCTCAGATTAGGTAATTTTCTTTTCTTTTCAAAAAGTTTTCAAAAATCTTTCAAATTTTTCTTCTTTTTTTTGTTTTTCCAAAAGAAATTTTCAAAAAAAAAAACCAAAAAAAATAAAATCATAAAAACTAAAAATATTTTGTGTTTCTTGTTTGAGTCTAGAGTCAATTTTTAAGTTTGGTGTCAATTGCATCTTTTTAATTTTCTCAAAAATTTTTGAAAATTCATGCATGGTGTTCTTCATGATCTTCAAGTTGTTCTTGGTAAGTCTTCTTGTTTGATCTTCATATTTTCTTGTTTTGTGTCTTTGGTTGTTTTTCATATGCATTTTTGCATTCATAGTGTCTAAACACGAAAAATTTCTAAGTTTAGTGTCTTGCATGTTTTTCTTTTCTTGAAAATTTTTCAAAAATAAGTCTTGATGTTCATCTTGATCTTCAAAGTGTTCTTGGTATTCATCTTGACATTCATAGTGTTCTTGCATGCATCATGTGTTTTGATTCATAATTTTCATGTTGTGAGTCATTTTTGTGTTTTTCTCTCTCATCATTAAAAATTCAAAAATAAAAAATATATCTTTTCCTTATTTTACTCAAAATTTCGAAATCTTTAGGTTGACTTAGTCAAAAATTTTTAAAATAAGTTGTTTCTTGTTAGTCAAGTCAAGATTTCAATTTTAAAAATCCTATCTTTTCAAAATCTTTTTCAAAAATCAAATCTTTTTCATTTTTCTTATTATTTTTCAAAAATTTTAAAAATTAATTTTAAAAATCTTTTTCTTAATTTTATTTCATGATTTTCAAAAACTTTACTAACAATTAATGTGATTGATTCAAAAATTTGAAGTTTGTTACTTTCTTGTTAAGAAAGGTTCAATCTTTGAATTCTAGAATCATATCTTTTAGTTTCTTGTTAGTCAAGTAATCAATTTTAATTTTAAAAATCAAATCTTTTTCAAAATATCTTTTCAATCATATCTTTTTAATCATATCTTTTTCAAATCATATCTTTTTCAAAATCAATTTCAAAATCTTTTCTAACTTCTTATCTTTTCAAAATTGAATTTCAAATCTTTTTCAACTAACTAATTGACTTTTTGTTTGTTTCTTATCTTTTTCAAAACCATCTAACTACTTTTCTCTCTCTAATTTTCGAAAATTCCTCACTCTTTTTCAAAAGTTTTTTTAATTAACTAATTGTTTCAAATTTTAATTTTTATTTTTACTTCTTCTCTTAATTTTTGAAAATCACTAACTATTTTTCAAAAACAATTTTCAAATTTCTCTCTCTCTCTCTCTCTCTCTCTCTCTCTCTCTCATTTTCTTCTATTTATTTATTTAATTACTAACACTATTCTCTTCATCTTAAAAAGTTGAACCCCATCTTCTTCTCTGTGTTCGAATTTTTCTCTTCTCCTTCTTCTATTCTTTTCTTCTTCTACTCACATAATGGAATCTCTATATTGTGACATAGAGGATTCCTCTTCTCTCTTTGTTTTCTTCTCTTTCATATAAGCATGAACAAGGAAAAAGGCATTCTTGTTGAAGCTGATCTTGAACCTGAAAGGACCTTGAAGAGGAAGCTAAGAGCAGCTAAAGCACAATACTTTGAAGAAGACCTAACTGAAATTTTCGAACAGGAAAAGGATATGGCAGCCGAACCCAACAACAACAATGCAAGGAAGGTGCTTGGTGACTTTACTGTACCAAATTCCAAATTACATGGAAGAAGCATCTCAATCCCTGCCATTGAAGCAAACAATTTTGAGCTAAAGCCTCAATTAGTTTCTCTAATGCAACATAATTGCAATTTTTATGGACTTCCATCAGAAGATTCTTTTCAATTTTTAACTGAATTCTTGCAGATCTATGATACTGTTAAGACCAATGGGGTTGATCCTGAGGTCTACAGGCTTATGCTTTTCCCTTTTGCTGTAAGAGACAGAGCTAGAGTATGGTTGGACTCTCAACCTAAAGATAGCCTAAACTCTTGGGATAAGCTGGTCACAGCCTTCTTGGCCAAGTTCTTTCCTCCTCAAAAGCTGAGTAAGATTAGAGTGGATGTTCAAACCTTTAAGCAAAAAGATGGTGAATCCCTCTATGAAGCTTGGGAAAGATACAAGCATTTGACCAAAAAGTGTCCTTCTGACATGCTTTTAGAATGGACCATCCTGGATATATTCTATGATGGTTTGTCTGAATTGTCTAAGATGTCATTGGACTATTCTGCAGGTGGATCTATTCACCTAAAGAAAACACCTGCAGAAGCTCAGGAACTCATTGACATGGTTGCAAATAACCAATTCATGTACACCTCTGAGAGAAATCCTGTGAGTAATGGGACACCTCAGAAGAGGGGAGTTCTTGAAATTGATGCTCTGAATGCCATATTGGCTCAGAACAAAATATTGACTCAGCAAGTCAACATGATTTCTCAGAGTCTGAATGGATTGCAAAATGCATCCAATAGTACTAAAGAGGCATCTTCTGAAGAAGAAGCTTATGATCCTGAGAACCCTGCAATGGCAGAGGTGAATTACATGGGTGAACCCTATGGAAAGACCTACAATTCCTCATGGAGAAATCATCCAAATTTCTCATGGAAGGATCAACCAAAGCCTCAACAAGGCTTTAATAATGGTGGAAGAAACAGGTTTAGCAATAGCAAGCCTTTTCCATCATCTTCTTAGCAACAAACAGAGAATTCTGAGCAGAGTCCCTCTAGCTTAGCAAACATAGTCTCTGATCTATCTAAGGCCACTTTAAGTTTCATGAGTGAAACAAGGTCCTCCATTAGAAATTTGGAGGCACAAGTGGGTCAGATGAGTAAGAAAATCACTAAAACTCCTCCTAGTACTCTCCCAAGCAATACAGAAGAGAATCCAAAAAGAGAGTGCAAGGCCATTGATATAATCAATATGGCCGAATGTACAAGGGAGGAGAAGGACATGAATCCCAATGAGGAAGACCTCATGGGACGTCTCCCAGACAAGAAGGAGTTCCCTATTGAGGATCTAAAGGAATCTGAGGCTCATATAGAGATCATAGAGATTCTATTAAACCTTCTTCTGCCATTCATGAGCTCTAAGAACTATTCTTTCTCTGAAGAGGATGAAGATGTAACTAAAGAGCAAGTTGCTCAATATCTAGGAGCCATCATGAAGCTGAATGCCAAGTTGTTTGGTAATGAGACTTAGGAAAGTGAACCTCCCTTGCTCATTAGTGAACTAGATACATGGGTTCAACAAACTCTACCTCAAAAGAAACAAGATCCTGGTAAATTCTTAATACCCTGTACCATAGGCACCATGACCTTTGAGAAGGCTCTGTGTGACCTGGGGTCAGGCATAAATCTTATGCCACTCTCTGTAATGGAGAAACTAGGGATCTTTGAGGTACAGGCTGCCACATTCTCATTAGAGATGGAAGACAAGTCAATAAGACAAGCTTATGGATTGGTAGAGGACGTGTTAGTGAATGTTAAAGGCCTTTACATCCCTGCTGATTTCATAATCTTAGACACTAGAAAGGATGAGGATGAATGCATCATCCTTGGAAGACCCTTCCTAGCCACGGCAGGAGCTGTGATTGATGTTGACAGAGGAGAGCTAGTCCTTCAATTGAATGGGGACTACCTTGTGTTTAAAGCTCAAGGATCTTCCTCTGCAACCATGGAGAGTGGTGGACGAATTTGTGATCTACGTTCTTTGGATTTTGAATGAAAGCTTTATTATGGCACTGGTTGAATTCACAACTCCGTTCAACTAACCAGCAAGTGTACTGGGTCGTCCAAGTAATAAACCTTACGTGAGTAAGGGTCGATCCCACAGAGATTGTTGGTATGAAGCAAGCTATGGTCACCTTGTAAATCTCAGTCAGGCAGATTAAAGGGTAATTGTGATTATTGGAATAAATAATAAACAAAAAGGAATAATAAAAGGGATAGAAGACTTATGCAGATTCATTGGTGGGAATTTCAGATAAGCGAATGGAGATGCTGCATGGCTCAAGGACGCCTGCTCTCCTACTGCTTCTACTCAATCCTTCCTACTCCCTTCCATGGCAAGCTTTGTATAGGGGTTCACCATCAGCTGTGGCTACTTTCATCCTCTCGGGAAAATGATCCTATGCGGTTGTCAGTCGCACGGCTAATCGTCTGGAGGCATCACCCATGGTTGTGGTTACATCCCATCCTCGCAGTGAAAACTAATGCTCACGCACTCTGTCACAGTACGGCTAATCACCGGTTGGTTCCCGCTCCTACTGGAATAGAATCCCTTGATTCTTTTGCGTCTGTCACTAACGCCCAGCAGGTTACAAGTTTGAAGCACGTCACAGTCATTCATTACCGGAATCCTACTCGGAATACCACAGACAAGGTTAGACTTTCCGGATTCCCAGGATCCTACTCGGAATACCACAGACAAGGTGAGACTTTCCGGATCCTCATAAATTCCGCCATCTATCTAGCTTATACCACGAAGATTCTGTTGGGGAATCTCAGAGATACGCATTCAAGCTCTGTTGCATGTAGAACGGAAGTGGTTGTCAATCACGCGCGTTCATATGTGAGAATGATAATGAGGGTAATCTGACTCATAACATTCATCATGTTCTTGGGTACGAATGAATATCTTGGAATAAGAATAAGAGAGATTTGAATAAAAGATAATAGAATTTCATTAATACTCGAGGTACAGCAGAGCTCCACACCCTTAATCTATGGTGTGCAGAAACTCCACCGTTGAAAATACATAAGCAAAGGGTTCAGGCATGGCCGAATGGCCAGCCCCCTAAAACGTGATCAATAGCCTCTTAGGATGAAGAATAAAACAAAACTGAGACCAAAGATGTCTAATACAATAGTTAAATGTCCTATTTATACCAGACTAGCTACTAGGGTTTACATGAGTAAGTAATTGATGCATAAATCCACTTCCGGGGCCCACTTGGTGTATGTTTGGGCTGAGCTTGATCAATCCACGAGCTAAGGCATCTCTTGGAGTTGAACTCCGAGTTTTGACGTGTTTTGGGCGTTCAACTCCGGATAATGACGTTTTTCTGGCGTTTAACTCCAGACAGCAGCATGTACTTGGCGTTCAACGCCAAGTTACGTCGTCATTCTTCGAATAAAGTATGGACTATTATATATTGCTGGAAAGCCCTGGATGTCTACTTTTCAACGCCGTTGAGAGCGTGCCAATTGGAGTTCTGTAGCTCCAGAAAATCCATTTCGAGTGCAGGGAGGTCAGATTCCAACAGCATCAGCAGTCCTTTTGTCAGCCTTCTTCAGAGTTTTGCTCAAATCCCTCAATTTCAGTCAGAATTTACCTGAAATCACAGAAAAACACAAAAACTCATAGTAAAGTCCAGAAATGTGAATTTAACATAAAAACTAATGAAAACATCCCTAAAAGTAGCTCAAACTCACTAAAAACTATATAAAAACAATGCCAAAAAGCGTATAAATTATCCGCTCATCACAACACCAAACTTAAATTGTTGCTTGTCCCCAAGCAACTGAAAATCAAATAGGATAAAGAAGAGAATATACTATAAATTCCAGAATATCAATGAATATTAATTTAATTAGATGAGCGGGACTTGTAGCTTTTTGCTTCTGAACAGTTTTGGCATCTCACTTTTTCCTTTGAAGTTTAGAGTGATTGGCTTCTCTGGGAACTTAGAATTTCAGATAGTGTTATTGACTTTCCTAGTTAAGCATGTTGATTCTTGAACACAGCTACTTATGAGTCTTGGCTGTGGCCCTAAGCACTTTGTCTTCCAGTATTACCACCGGATACACAAATGCCACAGACACATGACTGGGTGAACCTTTTCAGATTGTGACTCAGCTTTGCTAGAGTCCCCAGTTAGTGGTGTCCAGAGCTCTTAAGCACACTCTTTTGGATCACGACTTTAACCACTCAGTCTCAAGCTTTTCACTTGGACCTTCATGACACAAGCACATGGTTAGAGACAGCTTGATTTAGCCGCTTAGGCCTGGATTTAACTTCCTTGGGCCCTCCTATCCATTGATGCTCAAAGCCTTGGATCCTTGCTACCCTTGCCTTTTGGTTTTAAGGGCTATTGGCTTTTTCTGCTTGCTTTTTCTTTCTATTTTTTTTTTCGCACAAGCTTTTGCTTTTCACTGCTTTTTCTTGCTTCAAGAATCAATTCATGAATTTTTCAGTTCATCAATAACATTTCTCTTTGTTCATCATTCTTTCAAGAGCCAACAATTTTAACACTCATAAACAACAAGATCAAAAATATGCACTGTTCAAGCATTCATTCAGAAAACAAAAAGTATTGCCACCACATCAATATAATTAAATTAAATTCAAGGATAAATTCAAAATTCATGTACTTCTTGTTCTTTTGAATTAAAACATTTTTCATTTAAGAGAAGTGAAGGATTAATGGATTTTATTCATAGCTTTAAGGCATGGTTACATACTAATGATCATGAAGTAAAGACACAAAACATAGATAAACATAATACTAAAAAAAATCGAAAACAGAAAGAAATAAAGAACAAGGAATGAATCCACCTCTAGTGGCGTCTTCTTCTTGAAGGACCAATGATGTTCTTCAACTCTTCTATGTCCCTTCCTTGCCTTTGTTGCTCCTCCCTCATTGCTCTTTGATCTTCTCTTATTTCTTGGAGAGTGAGGGCGTGTTCATGGTGTTCCACCCTTAATTGTTCCACATTATGGCTCAAATCTTCTAAGGAGGTGCTGAGTTGCTCCCAATAGGTGTTGGGAGGAAAGTGCATTCCTTGAGGCATTTGTTGATGATGAACTCCCTCATGTTCTTCTTGAGGGCCGTGAGGAACTTCTCTTGTTTGCTCCATCCTTTTCTTGGTGATGGGCTTGTCTTCTTCAATGGAGACATCTCCATCTATGATAACTCCAGCTGAGTAACATAGATGACATATAAGGTGGGGGAAGGCTAGCCGTGCCATGTATGAAGGCTTGTCAGCTATTTTGTAGAGTTCATTGGAGATGACTTCATGAACTTCCACTTCCTCTCCAATCATGATGCTATGAATCATGATGGCCCGATCCACAGTAACTTCAGATCGGTTGCTTGTAGGGATGATGGATCTTTGGATGAACTCCAACCATCCTCTGGCTACAGGCTTGAGGTCCAGTCTTCTTAGTTTGACCGGTTTGCCTTTGGAGTCTATTCTCCATTGGGCGCCTTCCACACATATATCCCTTAGGACTTGGTCCAACCTTTGATTAAAGTTGACTCTTCTTGTGTAGGGGCGTTCATCACCTTGCATCATGGGTAGATGGAATGCCAACCTCACATTTTCCGGACTGAAATCTAAGTATTTCCCCCGAACCATTGTGATATAGTTCTTTGGATTCGGGTTCATACTTTGATCATGGTTCCTAGTGATCCATGCATTGGCATAGAACTCTTGAACCATCAATATTCCGACTTGTTGCATGGGGTTGGTTATGACTTCCCAACCTCTTCTTTGGATTTCATGTCGGATTTCCGGATACTCATTCTTTTTGAGCTTGAAAGGGACCTCGGGGATCACCTTCTTCTTTGCCACAACATTATACAAGTGGTCTTGATGGCTTTTGGAAATGAATCTTTCCTTCTCCCATGACTCGGAGGTGGAAGCTTTTGCCTTCCCTTTTCCTTTTCTTGAGGAAATTCCGGTCTTAGGTGCCATTGATGGTGATGAAAAACAAAAAGCTTAGGCTTTTTACCACACCAAACTTAAAACTTGCTCGTCCTCGAGCAAGAAAGAAAAGAAGAGTAGAAGAAGAAGAAGAGAATATGGTAGAGAGGGAGAGAAGTGGGTTCGGCTATGTGGGAGAAGAAAGGGGTTGTGTTGTGTGAAAATGAAGAAGAATGGAAGGGTATTTATAGGGAGAGGGGAGGGTTAGGTTTCGGCCATTTTGGGTGGGAATGGGTGGGAAATTGAATTTGAATGTTATGGAGGTAGGTGGGGTTTATGGGGAAGAGTGGGTTGATGTGAATGGTGAATGGGGTAATTGGGAAGAGGGAGTGAGGTGATTGATGAAGGTTTTTGGGAAGTGTGACATTGAAAATGAGATTTGGATTAGGAGAGTGTGATTAGGATTGAAAGAGAAGGTGGGAATATGGTAGGTGGGGATCCTGTGGGGTCCACAGATCCTGAGGTGGGGATCCTGTGGGGTCCACAGATCCTGAGGTGAAAAGAAATACCATTCCTTCACCCTATAGGCATGTAAATTGCCTTCATGCATCATTCTGGCGTTCAAACGCCCATTGGTGCATGTTCTGGGCGTTGAACGCCCATGTAATGCTTGTTTCTGGCGTTGAACGCCAGTTTCAAGCTTGTTTCTGGCGTTCAGCGCCAGTTTGTCCTCTGTGTGCACATCCTGGCGTTAAACGCCAGGTTGTTGCTTGTTTTGGGCGTTCAGCGCCAGAAAGATGCTCTGTTCTGGCGTTGAACGCCAGCCAGATGCATCTTACTGGCGTTGAACGCCAGTCTGCGCTGCCTCCAGGGTGAACAATTTTTTTCTTCTATTTTTGACTCTGTTTTTAATTTTTTTGATTTTTTTCGTGACTTCTCATGATCATGTACCTAATTAAACACAAAAATAACAAAGAAACAAAATAAAATAAAATTAGATAAATAAAATTGGGTTGCCTCCCAACAAGCGCTTCTTTAATGTCAATAGCTTGACAGTGGCTCTCATGGAGCCACAAGATGATCAGGTCAATTTTAGTGTGTGGTCTCCACACCAAACTTAGAGTTTGGATATGGAGTTTGAACACCAAACTTAGAGTTTGGTTGTGGCCTCACAACACCAAACTTAGAGTTTGACTGTGTGGGCTCTTCTTGACTCTGAACTGAGAGAAGCTCTTCATGCTTACTCTCTTTTGTCACAGAGGGATGGCCATGTGCCTTAAACACAAGGTAGTCCCCATTCAATTGAAGGACTAACTCACCTCTGTTGACATCTATCACAGCTTCTGCTGTGGCTAGGAAAGGTCTTCCTAGGATGATGGATTCATCATCTTCCTTCCTAGTGTCTAGGATTATGAAATCAGCAGGGATGTAAAGGCCTTTAACCTTTACTAGCACGTCCTCTACTATTCCATAAGCTTGTCTCATTGACTTATCTGCCAATTGTAATGAGAACAAGGCAGGTTGTACCTCAATGATTCCCAGCTTCTCCATTACAGAGAGTGGCATCAGATTTATCCCTGACCCAAGATCACATAGAGCTTTTTCAAAGCTCATGGTGCCAATGGTGCAGGGTATTAAGAACTTGCCAGGATCTTGTTTCTTTTGAGGTAGAGTTTTCTGAATCCAAGTATCTAGTTCACTAATGAGCAAGGGAGGTTCACTTTCCCAAGTCTCATTACCAAACAGCTTGGCATTCAGCTTCATGATAGCTCCTAAATATTGAGCAACTTGCTCTCCAGTCACATCTTCATCCTCTTCAGAGGATGAAAATTCTTCAGAGCTCATGAATGGCAGAAGGAGATTTAATGGAATCTCTATGGTCTCTGTATGAGTCTCAGATTCCTCAGGATCCTTAATAGGAAACTCCTTCTTGCTTGAAGGACATCCCAGGAGGTCTTCCTCACTAGGATTTTCGTCCTCCTCCTCCCTATGCATTCGGCCACTTTGATTAAATCAATGGCCTTGCACTCTCCTTTTGGATTCTCTTCTGTATTGCTTGGGAGAACACTGGGAGGAGTTTCAATGACTTTCTTACTCAGCTGGCCTACTTGTGCTTCCAGATTTCTGATGGAAGATCTGGTTTCATTCATGAAACTGAAAGTGGCCTTTGACAGATCAGAGACTATATTGGCTAAATTAGAAGTGTTTTGTTCAGAATTCTCTGTCTGTTGCTGAGAAGATGATGGATATGGCTTACTATTGTTCAGCCTATTGCGTCCACCATTATTAAAGCCTTGTTGAGGCTTTTGTTGATCCTTCCAAGAGAAATTTGGATGATTTCTCCATGATGGATTATAGGTGTTTCCATAAGGTTCACCCATGTAATTAACCTCTGCCATGGCAGGGTTCTCAGGATCATAAGCTTCTTCAGAAGCTGCCTCTCTAGCACTATTGGATGCATGTTGCAATCCATTCAGATTCTGAGAGATTATGTTGACCTGTTGAGTCAACATTTTGTTCTGAGCCAATATGGCATTCAGAGCATCAATTTCAAGAACTCCTTTCTTCTGAGGTATCCCATTATTCACGGAATTCCTCTCAGAGGTATACATGAATTGGTTGTTTGCAACCATGTCAATGAGTTCTTGAGCCTCTTCAGGCGTTTTCTTCAGGTGAATAGATCCACCTGCAGAATGGTCCAATGACATTTTCGAAAATTCAGAGAGACCATAATAGAATATATCTAATAGGGTCCATTCTGAAAACATGTCAGATGGACATCTTTTGGTCAACTGCTTGTATCTTTCCCAAGCTTCATAGAGGGATTCACCATCTTTTTGTTTGAAGGTTTGAACATCCACTCTCAGCTTGCTCAGCTTTTGAGGAGGAAAGAATTTATCCAAGAAAGCAGTGACTAGCTTATCCCAGGAGTCCAGGCTATCCTTAGGTTGTGAATCCAACCATATTCTAGCTCTGTCTCTTACAGCAAAAGGGAAAAGCATGAGTCTGTAGACTTCAGGATTAACTCCATTTGTCTTTACAGTCTCACAGATCTGCAAGAACTCAGTTAAAAACTGATAAGGATCTTCAGATGGAAGTCCATAAAACTTGCAGTTTTGTTGCATTAATGCAACTAGTTGAGGCTTAAGCTCAAAGTTATTGGCTCCAATGGCAGGAATGGAGATGCTTCTTCCATCAAACTTGGACGTTGGCTTTGTGAAGTCACCAAGCATTCTCCTTGCATTATTATTATTATTATTTTCTGCTGCCATCTCCTTCTCTTGTTCGAAAATTTCTGAAAGGTTATTTCTGGATTGTTGTAATTTAGCTTCTCTTAATTTCTCTTCAGAGTCCTTTCAGGTTCTGGATCAACTTCAACAAGAGTGCCCTTTTCCCTGTTCCTGCTCATATGAAAGAGAAGAAAACAAGAAAAGAAAGAGGAATCCTCTATGTCACAGTATAGAGATTCCTTTATGTTAGTAGAAGAAGAAAGGGGTTAGAAGAATGGAGATGGGGATTCGGATTTTTGGATGAAGAGAGGTGAAGAGAAGTGTTAGTAATTAAATAATAAATAGAATAAGAGAAGAGAGAGAAATTTTCGAAAATAATTTTTGAAAAAGAGGTTAGTAATTTTCAAAAATCAAAGACAAAATATAATTAAAATTAAAATTTAAAACAAAAGAATTTTTGAAAAAGAGAGGGAGGTAATTTCGAAAATTAGAGAGGAAAAAGTAGTTAGGTGGTTTTGAAAAAGATAAGAAACAAACAAAAAGTTAGTTAGTTGATTGAAAAAGATTTGAAATCAAATTTTGAAAAAGATAAGAGGATAAGAAGTTAGATAAGATATTTTGAAATCAAATTTTGAAAAAGATAAAATTTTTGAAAAAGATAAGATAAAGATAAAAAGATAAGATAAAAATTTTAATAAAAGATATTTTGAAAAAGATTTAATTTTTAAAAAGACTCAACTAACAAGAAACTACAAGATAAGATTCTAGAACTTAAAGATTGAACCTTTCTTAACAAGAAAGTAACAAACTTCAAATTTTTGAACCAATCACATTAATTGTTGGCTAATTTCGAAAATTTGATATAAAGATAAGAAAAAGATTTTGAAAATATTTTGAAAAAGATTTTTGAAATTTTCGAAATTTATAAAAAATGAAAAAGATATGATTTTTGAAAAAGATTTTGAAAAGATAAGATTTTTAAAATTGAAATTTTGACTTGACTTGTAAGAAACAACTAATTTTGAAAATTTTTGACCAAGTCAACCCAGAATTTCGAAATTTGGAGGAAAATAAGGAAAAGATAATTTTTTGATTTTTGATATTTAATTATA